>NC_135308.1:130836372-131139229 GCF_048772815.1 Callospermophilus lateralis
ATTCAAAGTGAGCAATGAAGAAGGCTTTGGGTAAAGGGATATTCAAGGAATGACAGAAACACACACAAAAGTGTGTTTATGTGATGTAGGGTACTGTTCCCAAACATAGAGTATGAATTCACAAAGGATTTGTGAAGACCTTATCATGGGTAGGACTCAATGCTAGCAACTTTCAAATGCTTTTTCTTATTTAATTCTTATAAATCAACAAACTAGATCGTATTACTGGCCCCATTTTAGGAAACTGAAGCAGTTAAAGTCCAGCTAGTAAGTGGTATAGCAAAATTTGAACTCTGGTTTTAATGACTTTGGACCAACAAGATATATGCTATTTATTTTACTCTATAAACGTATCTTTGTGCATATCAATGTTCTCTACTCAAGATTTTTTTCTTAAATACAAGTCTCTTTTTTTCCCTCTTAAATAGAGATGTGCTCTCTGTTTACTCCTCCCTGATAACTACCTTTCTTCTCTCTCTCTCTCTCTCTCTCTCTCTCTCTCTCTCCCTTTTTCTCTAGACTCTTTCCTCCACTGTCACATGGACAAGAGCTTTGAAGGTCTCTTGTCCTGTATACGAGACCTACGGTTCAGGCAGTAATTAAACCCAGTGGATTAGTTTTGCTTTGAGTTTAGAGAGGCACAGATTATGAGCCTGGGCGGTGCAGCTCATTAACCAGGATTACATTTTTTGCCAGGGAGGTAAAAAACTTGGCACTACTCCTGAGCCTCAGGCAAGCATGACAGAATCAAAGGAATATCACATCAGACACCCCTGATGCTCCTCCAGTACTACCTTTTAGGAATTATAACAACTAGGAAAGTCATGTCTGTAAAAGTAAATGCGTATATGTAAAAGCTAAATATTGATTTTTCTCTCTCTTCATTTTATCATGTCTCTTTTACTCATACCTTTTTTTCTTAGTCTTTAGAACAACCATCCATTTGAGCCCTCATTTCATTATTTCAATAGTGGCCTATAAAAATTATGTATCTATAATTATTTCTGTGGTCACTCAATTCACATTTTTCATTTTTTCAGTGTGATGATTTTTATAGATGTGTAATTGTGATGTCAAAGGTTTGATAATTTGAAATTAGTTGTTTTTATGTGATGCATGAAAAGAAATGAAAACATGATTTGCTCATGGTTAGCTATTTTTGTTTATCTAAATGGCACCAGTTAGTGCCAATTAGAGTGGGCCCAGAGAAGCCAAGTGGGACTGAAATATCACCTTCATGAAGGACCAATTCAGATTATTTCTACATGGGTTTATTCATATAGGGATTATATTTGTAATATTATATAGACACATTAATTTGTAAATGTACCTACCTTAACATATAACCACATTTTATAGCCCTGATTAATGTATGAAGAAGCCTGAAAAATAGAAGTGTCTTGTCTTTCTATTCCAAGTCTCTCAGAGTCTTTTGGCTTAGCTCAGTAATCACCTTGATGAAGCGAATGATTGTATACATCTCTAGTTGGTGAATCCCTCTAGATTTACCAAGGAATGTATAGCTTGGTTGTGCCTGTGCTATCATGCTTATCAATTACACACTTCACCTGATATGTGATCTTGAACTCAAGTTAGTGTTTTAGAAAATAACAAGTTACCTAATGTGTCTTAACTCTACTTAGATAGCTCTTCATTACAGTAACTCTTCCATAAACTTTTTCCTTGCTCTTTATCTATCTGTCCATTTCATGGCTGCTATTTTTAAAGACAATCTCTTTATTTAAAGGTGTATCTGTTTAACCATTGAATCTATTATCACAAAGTTTATAACAAAGAGTCTGGTTTCCTAGAACAAAAGAATGAAGAAAAGAAGGAAGGAAGGAAAGAAAGAGATTGATTTCTACATCAATTAATGACCTTGAATAAGGAAAACTTGGGTAGTCTTTTAGATATGTCACATACACTCATTAATTTTAATAATTAATTTTTGTTCTTGAAAAAAGTAGAATTCTTCACCACCCCAGAAGATCATTTGACAAGCTCTCATTTGGAACGGTGGCCACAATATTCCTCTTAAATTCCCTTGTTTAAAGAGAACTTTTAATGGGTTATTTGACATTTCATTGTGAAGACAGAACTTCCAAAGCAAAAGAAATAGGATTCAAAAAATAAAGAACTTAGTTTATAAGCTGTTAATGTAGATACATCTATGGAAACATGAACTTCTGAGTTAATTAAGCTCTGAGTGTTGATGAAAATTAACTGCCTTAGATTCAGTTTCTTAAGGGTATCCCTAGATTTGAATAAAGTATATTCATTGTGTCAGTTCATTTGAAGCTAATGTCAAACCACTGGGATTTTTTTTAATAAACATTTATCTTCACCAAGAACCTTGAGATTTTCTATTCATAAATTCAGTGTGTGGTGCTATATGCCAGTAGAGTTTCAGTCAGATGCTCACACTCCTATAGATTTAGCTACTTTCTATTCCTTTGATTTAATATTCTTTTCACAATGTCTATTTTTATATTTTGCTGTGTAGGAGACAGTTCCTTTGGTATCAGGTCGTGATCTTGACTGGGAGGAAGAAATGGCGAAAGCCCAATCACATGACTGTGTTCCTGTCCTTTCAGAACATCCACTGTACATACTTTACACATCTGGAACAACTGGGTTACCTAAGGTATTCGCTCTCTTAGGGATAACTATCTATAGCAGCAGTTTTCCTTTGTACTGTGAATATCTGATCACCGACTAAAAAATGTCTTAGACTCTGCTTTGATGTTTAGACATCATTACTTAATATCTTCAATAAATTTTGTGCTTAACTCTAAATATACAAAAGCATTCATTGTATTTAATGTCAAATGCTTTATCCCTATTTCTTCCAAATTCTTCTCAAATGTCAGCAATACACAATGGACTTTGTAATTTACTAAAATTAATATGCATTTAATTGACTATCAATGGGTATTTGTAAAACTTTGTAGAATATATTTTATGTATGTTTGTGTGTATTTATTTTTGTGGAGCTGGGGATCAAACCCAGAGGAAATATATGTTTAAATGAAATATGTTTTATTTATTTATATTGAGAGATTTTATATTATGAAATTTATTTTCAATCTAGAATTCAGTTCTTTGTAATAAATGTGATTGTTTTTAGAATTGGCCTGGACAGTTTAAATAAGAGGCAGTTTATCTGGAGTATTGAAATATTTGATTTACAATATGGAAGACACTCGATGTTTTAATATCTGTTTACCATGAAACTAGTTTTCACAAAGTAAAGTTAAAAATATCAATATTTATGAATGTGTCAGCTATCAACCAATACCACTCACCTTGTATCTTCAAGTAATACTGTTTCTTTATACAACTTCATAAAGGCTTCTGCTATTATCTTTCTGATGTATTCTCCTTAGAGGTTTCAATATGCACCAAATCATAGAATTTAGAGGGGAAAGGGACCTTCGCAATCATTCTCATCCCAGAGAATAGAGGTCTCTATTATCATCACATCTCTGTAACTTTAGAGTTCTGAAAACATAATCTCCTAATTATATTGAACTAGTCTAATCTATTAGATTATATTTTAAGAAGAAAATTTAAGATATTCCACACAAACCTTGCTTGTAAAAAGGAAAACATTTGGTAAAGGAATATATTCTCTGTGAGGCTAGAGATCATGTTTTATTACATTTTCTTCTACCATCATCTTTCATATGTAGTGAGTGCTTAACATTTTTTTTGTCAAATGCATACTTGTGTATGTGTATATTATGCATATGAAGATAATTATCATTATAGGATCAAAGTTGTGTGATATTCTTTAAGACTCTAGTCATTTGTAAAGTAAATATTTCTCCATATTGCAGTTTTGTTTGCTTGAGCAGACCAAATGATTGAACACAATTTCTCCCCTCTATTTTTTGCATTTTACTATCAGGATGGAGTCCATCTGAACATTTGGCTATAAAATAAAAGAGGTACAGCAAAGTTTTAATCTAATATAAAGTAATATAAATGTATCAACATGAACGGAAATTCCTGAACCTGAGACTATAGTATAACTTATCAGACTTTAAAAACAACAACAACAACAAAGAACAGACAAACAACAACAACAATAACAACACTATAGCTTCTTAAAAGCTTGAAGGAATCTTGGAAAAAATAAAAATTAAAAAAGCCCCCACCCCACACAAAAACCTTTGTGCCACCTGAAGAGTTTAATAAATCACTCTGAGATTCACTGTGACCTGGATTAGAATCTGTATAAGAAGAGCTTGTCAGTATTCAAAGCTGACTCGGCCAGGGTAAAAGAAAAAAGATAAAACTGGTATAGAGAGCATTATGTGTGGAAAAGTGTTGGTTTCCAATAAGGAAGGATCCTGGCCACCCCAGGTTTTCTGAGTCAAGTTCGTTTCAGGATTCCTTCAGTGACTAAATGAAGGTCCTTTGATGTGTCTTTATCTCCCTCTATCCTTTTCCTCCTAACAGACCATCCTGAAGACTGTTTATTTTTATAAATTGGAGAAGTCTTTAATTGCTTTGAGATTGCTTTATATATATTGAATTTGGCTCAATTCAATGTACATGTATTAAGTGCTCAGATAGACCATGAGTAAAACACAGTCCCTCGAATCTACTAGGGTCCAGATATGCATGAACATAGGTAGTGCAAGACAGACTGTGATTCATTTGTTGAAAAGGTAGGAGACTGCACACAGTGGGAGCAATGGGGATTATTGTTTCAGACTGTTTAGGAATTTACTTATGACAGTTCACTTTAGGGAAGAATCAGATTTTGTTTGAGATTAAAAATGAGAGAGGGAAGTTCAAGATGTTGAAACTGAGAGAAGGGTGGTTTTGAATATTCACTGAAGTAGAAACAGAGTAGAATGGTTTGGGGTGGGGAAGCCAGGAGATTTTGAATGGATTGAGTATGATGTGTTTGGGGGACATTAATATGGAGATGCCCAGTCAGTATTGAACTTGAGAGTCTGAGGCTGTACATTTGAAGCTTGAGATAAACATTCATGGGACATCAGTGTAATGGGCTGGTATTTAACTTATGAAAGTGAGTGGGTTTTGCAAGGTGTAACATTCAGAATAGCAAAATAAGATCATTATTTCTCAGTGTTCTTGAGACATGCTTTTCTTTCCTGCAATGAACCTTAGAATTGCAATTGCTTTGATATTATATATTGCCAACAGACCTTTATGTCACTTATTTTAATCCACTTTACACATATTGTTATAAGTCTTAGAATGTATTTCACACTTTGATTACACTATGACACTAACCTTAAAATTTGTCTCTGGTAGATCTTTAGGATATATTTAATAATTGCTTACTTGTTTGCTTTTCAGACGCCTCTTTATTCATACTATTCTCATTTCAATCAAGATTATTAGTATCTGAAATATTAATGTTGGGATCTCTACAGTAGAAGTACAGGAAAGATGAACACACCTGTAGGAATATGCATTTAGATATAAATTTCATGACATCATAGTTTCTTTTTCATCTTTGATCGTCCTAAGAAATAATAATATTGTGAGCCTGTTACAGTTTGCATCTGGAACGTCCCCCAAAGGCTCTTGAGTTTTGGGCTTTGTCCCCGGCTTGTGGTTCTAATGAGGTAGTTTCAGAATCATCTCTGAACTGGTAGTAATGTTAGGAAGGGCTGAAAACTTTAGGAGATGGAGTCTTGTTGAAAGAGGTGGGTCACTGGGGGTGTGACTTTGAAGAGTATATTTTGGCCCCAGTCCCCTTCTTTCTTCCATACTTCCCAGATGCCAAGAGATGAGCAGCTCTATTCTACCATGCCCTTTTCATCAAGATACTTTGCCTCACTACAGGATAAATGCAATGCAACTGACTACTGTGAACTGAAGTCTCTGAGCCAGGAAAAAACCCTTTATTACTTCAGGTTACTTTTCTCAGGTGTTTTGTCACAGTGATGGAAAGCTGACTAATTAACCCAAACTCCATAAAAATATTCTGCTTAAAAATCCTTATTTCTCATAGGCATATAAGGCACACATAAGATAGTCTGTTCTTTGGTTGGAATTTGCATATATATTCAGTTCATATTCGCATTTCTGCGTCTGCCAACTCTGGAGTTGTCAGGAGGCTGTATGACAGGTTAATCTGTTAGCTGCAGCAAATATTCCAGCACCCACAGCTGAGCTACTTTGCATGCATTTTGGTTTTGTTGTGGACTTCTATTCTATTTGGTTTTGGAGTCTATATTCAACATCATTCAAAGCACTGAACAATAAAATAAAAAATCCCTCATCTGGATGGCTCTTCTTTTGGAAGTGGGAGATTTAGTGATGGCCATATTTATCTTCTTCCAGCTTGATATCGTGGAGGGACAGTGATAACAATAACAAAAAGTTCAGTGCCAAAGGAGAACATGGGAAAGCAACCAGAAGGATAGGATTCAAAAGGAGGCACGACAGGAAGGTGATAGATAAGGCTTTTTGTACTTTTGTACATTTACATAACTTATGTAACTTTTATTCCTATTTGTTAGCGGACTTATTCATATTCCCCACCCTGGGGGGAACAAGTGAGAAGGAGTAAAATAAAAGCAGTGGATTTAAAAAAAAAATCTGTGGTACAATTCTTACAGTTAAAATGCTGAACTTGCTACATCTTCCCCCCTTATCTCATAGTTCTTCAGATCAATAAAAAATTATACAGCTGCTACAGCATCTTCCAGGGAGATAGTTTCAGAATCATCCAAAAGCCTGCAGCAAGAGATTTTATATTTGATGAAATACCCCAAATGGAAACATTCCATTTCCTCTCAGATAATTCACTGGGTTCTACTAGTTTCAAAGGATATTTTTCCTGAATAAAGAAGAGTATGTTTTAAAGAATTTTATCATTCACACTTGTTTATTCACTCCCATATTCATTCATTCAGTCAGTCAGTAAATGTACTAAACGACTGTTGTGTGCCAGATAGTACTGAAGATGTGAAGGCATTATCCTCACAGTGCTGAATGGGGTAAGAAGCACAGCACTGTGTTGCTCTGATGAGGTGTGCTGGCCTTGGGAACTGTGGCACAGGGCAGAGAGAAGTGCAGCACAGTCGGGTAGGGTAACAGCAGTGTCTTTGTGTACTTGTGTGAAAAAATGGGAACTAATCAGGTTCAGAGAAGGAGCAGGGAGACTCATTCTACAAAGAGGAGATGCTATGAATAACGCCACTATCAGAATAAGATGATTGTTGATGCATGGAATTTTTTTTTTAATTTTGTAGTTGTAGATGGACAGAATGCCTTTATTTTATTTGTTTATTTTTATGTGGTGCTGAGGATCAAACCCAGTGTTCTACGCATGCTAGGCAAGAGCTCTGCCACCGAGCTACAGCCCCAGCCTTGTTGTGTAGAAATTTTTAAGCACATCAGAGCCATTCCATTTTTTTTTTTCTTAATTCTCTAACTCCAACCATCATTTGGTAATGGGTTTCTTTTTCTAAGTATGATATGTACTTCCCGTTTCCTTTTTTTTTCTTTTCAACTTGTCAGGCTGAATAGAAATACACATAATACTCCAACACACACACACACATGCACGTTCATATATACACATATAAACATGTATTCATAAGTATAGACATATATACATGCACACGAATACATACATCTATATACTTTTTAAAAATATTTAGTTTTAGTTGTAGTTGGACACAACACCTTTATTTCACTTGTTTACTTTTGTATGTGGTGCTGAGGATCGAACCCAGGGTCTCACAGGAGCAAGGTGAATGCTCTACTGCTGAGCCACAACCCCAGCCCACACCTATATTTTTATATGCAAATAAATATCCATTTGTTTATGTGTATATGTATATATTTATATAAGCCTTTATTATAGAATAATAGAGGGATTGAACTTGGAAAGTATGAAGTTTTGTCATGTACTACAAACTTTTATTGCTACAGTATTTTAAGATTTGCCTTCCAGATTTTTATAGATTCATTTACACACACACACACACACACACACACCCACACATTCTTAGAATGAAACTCTAAAGCTCATAATCTAACCACACATCTCAGTTTTCCTGCCTCCTTCCACTTAATGTCTATTTTTCCAATTGTGTTTTTCAAGTTGCTCTAACTCAAACTGCACACAACACTTCATATTGACATTTTTTTTGTCTTATTTAATGTTCCCATTTATGACATTTTGCGGTTTTTCTTCAAAAGCAGCTCATTAAGCAGGAATTCTTAAAGGACTCTCTGTGAATACTTTGTGACTAATACTCACTCTTTATTTTGATTTGTAGAAATGAAAATCTTTAAATACCATAAACATTCTAAGTGCTCAAAAAAGAAAAAAAATCCCACCTGCACATTGTCTTTTTTTCCTCACTTCTGAGATAGAATTCATTTTCATGTCTTTATTTGGAGCTTAGAGTGTGATTCCCACCTGGATGTTGTTTAAATTCTCCAGAAGATTTTAAGGATTATGATTGATCCTATAAAAACCTCCAGAAGAGTATATTGGCAGAATATACGGCTTTTCTGAGAATATGTTAGATCACATAATGCTTTTACTTACAAGGTAGAGAGAGTATAAGCACGTATAAAAAAGCAGTGACAGATTGAAAAGACTCAAAATGTCGCAAGCTTGTGATTCAGGGCAAGCACTGGTGTTGAATATGTATTCTTACCTCATGCATGGTATTTCAGATATATTTTTAAAGTGCTGAGTGTAATTTTGCTTACTTAGAATATAACGATATGACTTTTTAAATAAGACTTATGTGTTTTCAGAAGCTGAACAGGGTTTCTTTCTCCTTTGTATTGTAATTATCATTACTTGGAACACATGACCACAAACAAGAAACAGAAATGCCTTTTCATCTTATTTTATTCACAAACTAACATACATAATGAAGAATCTCCTTTTAAACATAACCTTTCATATGTTTTACCTTCCAACCTCTCATAAACTATCTGTATGGAGAATATGGAACTGCATAGTTCTTTTTTTCTATATCATATAAATAATCAGAAATTTGAAAACTGTATAATCTAAATATCTTGGGAGGTGTTAGACCAAATTATAGATCTAAAGGTTAGATTAATGAATGGCAAAATGATACCTGACTAAAATATTTATACTCATTTTTTCTTAAAAAAGTGAGTATTAAAGATCAATGAAAACAGAAGTTATGGTTTTTATGTCTCTTTAATCTCCATTTTATTGTTTTAAAGGGGATTTGATGGTGACTGTGGAAAGCCATCCCTGAAATGCGTGAAAACCTTTTTCAGCATTGCATCCAGGGAAGGGGTAGATCTGGCATTGGAAATTTCCCATGGCAGTCCCCCTGGATAGATTGCCCAATGCACATGAACTTCCCTCAGTTTTGCCAAAAGGTCCGGTGCAGCACCAGTGATGGGCATAACCTTTAGGAACTGAGCATCCTACCTGCCCTTACCTCTAACCTATTTTAGTGAAGAACATTCTGTAATTTCTAAATAAAGCAAACACAGGCTCCTTTCTTTGTTAGAAGCTGTACCTGTCTGGTCAGCTTTGCACATCTCTGTCCCCTCTTTGAAAATACTTGTGTTCTGTGGTTTTTTTGCCGTACTATTTTCCTTAGCTTTTATTTCTCAGCCAGCCCATTCCTCCGAAGGGAAACCCATTTCCTTGCCTGTGTGGGACGTGGTAGATAGGTGGCCTCTAATTATTTTTGGCAGTTTTCCTTTTTGAGTAATGCCAGAACAGGGTAAAATAAAAAGCAACAATTTCTAGAAGGAATAATATTGTCTAAAATATGTTAAATTTTAGGCTGGTCATGTAATTCAATGGCAGAATGCATACTTAGCATGTGTTAGCCCCTGGACTTGATCTCCAGCCCTTAAACAAAACAAAACAAAACAAAACAAATCCAAAGATTTAAAATTTTAGCCTTTATAGCTTTAAATGATTTTTCATAATGGTCTCATTAAATCTCACTTTTTATTTTTTATGGTCAGCTGGGTTTAAATATCCACAAATTTATAAAGCAATATTCCTGAACATCATTTGAAAAACTACCCATTTGAAAGATAATAGAAATTTTTTAATCTTTTAAAATTTATCATCTGTGTTTTAGAATTGAATTACTACTCTGTTGGGTGTATCTATCTTTTTTTAAAAATTAGTTTATTTATTTTAATTAGCTATATATGACAGCAGAATGCATTTTGATTCATTGTACACAATTGCAGCACAACTTTACATTTCTCTGGTTGTACATGATGTAGCATCACACCATATGTGCACTCATACATGTACCTAGGGTAATAATATCCATCTTATTCCACATCTTTTCTGCCCCCATGCCTTCCCCCTTCCCCCTCCCCTTTGCCCAATCAAAGTCCCTTCATTTTTCCCATGCCCACCCCTTCCCTATTATGGATCAGCATCCACTTATCATAGAACACATTCAGCTTTTGGTTTTGGGGGATTGGCTTACTTCACTTAGCTTGATATTTTCCAACTCCATCCATTTACCTGCAAACACCATGATTTTATTCTCTTTTAATGCTGAGTAATATTTCATTGTATATACATAACACATTTTCTTTGTCCATTCATCTATTAAAGAGCATCTAGGTTGGTTCCATAGTTTAGCTATTGTGAATTGAGCTGCTATGAAAATTGATGTGGCTGCATTACTATAGTATGCTGATTTAAGTCTTTTGGGTGTAGATGGAGGAGTGGGATAGCTGGGTCAAAATGTTGGTTCCATTCCAAGTTTTCTAAGGAATCTCCAAACTGCTTTCCAGAGTTGTTCCACCAGTTTGCAGTCCCATCAGCAATGTATGAATGTGCCCTTTCTGTCATATCCTCACCAACATTCATTGTTGTCTATATTCTTGATAACTGCCATTCTGACTGGAATGAGATAAAATCTCAGAGTAGTTTTGATTTGCATTTCTCCAATTACTAGAGATGTTGAACATTTTTCCATATATTTGTTGATCGAATGTATAATTCTTCTGAGAAGTGTCTCCTCAGTTCCTTGGCCCATTTGTGAATTGGGTTATTTGTTTTCTTTGGTGTTAAGTTTTTTGAGTTCTTTATATTCTGAAGATAAGTGCTCTATCTGATGTGCGTGTAGCAAAAATTTGCTCCCAAAATGTAGGCTGTTTGTTCACTTCACCTATTTTTTCTTTTGCTGAGAAGAAGTTTTTCAGTTTGAGTCCATCCCATTTATTAATTCTTGATTTTATGTCTTGCACATTAGGAGTCTTATTAAGGAAGTCAGGGCCTAATCCAACATGATAAAGATTTGGGCCTACTTTTTCCTCTATTAGGCACAAGGTGTCTGATCCAATTCCTAGGTCCTTGATCCACTTTGAATTTTGTGCAAGGTGACAGATAAGGGTTTATTTTCATTTTGCTACATAAGGATTTCCAGTTTTTCCAGCACCATTTTTTGAAGAGGCTATCTTTACTCCACTGTATGTTTTTGGTGCCTTTGTCTAGTATGATAACTGTATTTATGTGAGTTTGTCTCTGTGCCTTCTATTCTGTACCATTGATCTAAATGTCTATTGTGATGCCAATGCCATGTGATTTTTGTTACTATAGTTTTGTATTTATAGTTTAAGGTTGTGTATTGTGATGCCTCCTGCTTTACTCTTTTTGCTAAGGATTGTTTTGGGTATTCTGGGTCTCTTATTTTTCCAAAAGAGTTTCATGATTGCCTTTTCTATTTCTATAAGGAATGTTGTGGGGATTTTAATTGGCATTGAATCTGTATAGAGCTTTGGGTAGTATGTCCATTTTGACAATATTAGTTGTTCCAAGAATATGGGAGATCTTTCCATCTTCTAAGGTCTTCTTCAATTTCTTTCTTTAGTGTTCTGTAGTTTTCATTGTAGAGGTCTTTCACCTCTTTTGTTACTTTGATTCCCAGTTTCAGAGGATTCATCACTGATATATAGAAATGCATTTGATTTATGGATATTGATTTTCTATACTGCTACTTGGTTGAATTTGTTTATTAATTCTATAAGTTTTCTGGTGGAGTTTATTCCTTTTCATCATTTCCAGATTGATGCATCTTACTCTCTGTACCACATAATCTAAAAATTTACTCCATTATAATAATTGTTGACAAAAATGAGCTTAAAATAGGGTGGAGAGAAAAGTCTAAAATGTATCAAGTGAAATATTATTGACAATAAATATTGCTGTCTACCATAACATATAGACAGTTTATTGTCTACAAAAAAATTGTACTTTTTCTCCTTGGAAAAATGAGTGAGAGTTTTTAGAAAAGAGGATTTGCAAACTGATTAATGTCAAATTCATTAAGTTATTGAGCCATAGGAAAAGAGACCTTATTGCAATAAACTAATTAGCAAAGTGTGTGGAAGATAGGATAGACTATACAGGGAAATAGCTTCTCAGTTGACATAGCAAAATGCATGTGTGAAGTTTGCTGGCAGGAGGCCCGAGATTTCTTATATTCTCAAGATGATCAAGAGATCCAGCTGCCTGCTAACCATGTCATACAACATAGAAAATAGCTCTCAAATGCCACCAAAGCTTTACCTGGTATTTGCCAAGAGACCAGGTGTTTTTGCTAGTAGATAAAATATGTTCCACAGCTTGATACCTATGTTTTATTAGTGGTACCTGAGGAGAGCAGTGATTTTAGCAACTAATGGAAAAAAACCAATCTATTTTTCATTCCCCTGGTCCATGTATATGGGTTAAAAATGCAAAGTTAGGCCAAAAAATTATAATTAACAGCACATTTATTGATTAAAGCCATGCTTACTCTTTTATGTAAAATAATTTTCTTTTTCATAGAGCAGTTATAATTACTAAAAGATGCTTCAAATGCATTTGAATATAACATAATTTGTACTTAGCAGGCATTCACTTACTTATTCTGATAAAAAACTTGGTTATGTCTTACTGGACTAATGATTAATGTTTATAATGAAGCAATAAATAAAATTAATTAATTATTAAATTTTCCATCAGTTCTTATTTATGATGACCCTTATGCCCACTGTTCAAATATTAGTCTTCTATTAAAGTTGAATATGTTCACAGTTTTTGAGGAAATCCACTATAAGTCGATTTATGAAAGTGGTGTGATAGTGATGTAATGATCCCTGGTTTTGTCCCAATTGCAGTATAAATAAAATCTGTTAGCTTTAAGTCCAACTCCTCAGGCTTCAATCCTCAGGGTTTCAGAATCTACTGCCAAAGTATTGTTAAACTCTAACATGATGTATACAGGATTCCTCTTTAGCATTGGAATTGGGCTCCAGTTGGAATATGACTTTGTTTCCTCTAAGCAACCCAGTTTTGTTTAATTATCTTGAGGAATAGATGTCCTTATGTATTTTAGGCATGTAACTACATTTGAAGTTTTTCCTGCACTTAATTTTCTTATTTCCCATTTTTGTTCAGAAACTGCATTTGAAAATGTAATGCTGATAATGGGTAACACCACTGAAAATATTTTATGTGATTTTGTGAAGTCGTAAGTCTTCTTTAGAAGAGTAATAATGTCATGCAAGGATGGATTCCACAAATGGAACTGATGAGGACAAATTGTTCTGGGTTTATTAGAACAATTTTTTTCTGTGGGAGAAGCCACAGAAATAGTGATTCAAGTATAGTTATATAAAAGTTGAAGTAATATGTACTCTAAAGAATATCCAATACTTTAAATCTGGAATTTTTAAAGTAGAGAGTATGAAGATAGAGAAATTTTTAACATATCATCCCACTGACTTTAACTTCACTCTTTCTCTCCTTTAGGGTGTGGTGAGGCCCACTGGGGGCTATGCGGTAATGCTAAATTGGACAATGTCTTCAATATATGGCCTTAAACCTGGAGAGGTAATCATGGTTTTAAGTGTAGGCGATATGATATTTCTGATAAAGCCATGTTCATTTTTATCATTTTCTTATTTTTCAGGTGTGGTGGGCAGCTTCTGACTTAGGCTGGGTTGTTGGACATTCTTATATCTGTTATGGACCTCTCCTACATGGGAACACAACAGTTTTATATGAGGTAATAAAATAAATGTTATATCACATATAGGTGATACATATTTTAAT
This sequence comes from Callospermophilus lateralis, assembly GCF_048772815.1. Classification (NCBI taxonomy): domain Eukaryota; kingdom Metazoa; phylum Chordata; class Mammalia; order Rodentia; family Sciuridae; genus Callospermophilus; species Callospermophilus lateralis. The sequence goes on from NC_135308.1 coordinate 130,850,453, forward strand.
GAAATTTTTGAGTAGTAGTCCTGAGTAGGAACAATAAAATGTGTATAGAGACAGGGAACATTTTTATGTCTTCTGCCAGTTAAAAATATGATTTCAGAAGAAAAGGTAATTTGTAGGAAATAATAGCCAGCTATTTCATTTATACTGTAGAACAATCAGTATAAATTGAATTCCAGAGAATGTACAAGAACAAATTTAATGTCTATCTTTAATAGATTTTTAGAGAATATTATCAAGCTGATACTGATTTTAGAATCCTAGAAGAGAAAATATTTACCATTAAATAAGCAACCTATATTCACCTTTTTTTTCTTTTTTAAAGAATTAGTGGGTTTCCAAAGGGGTATTTTGTCTTAATTATAGGTAAATATTTTCGAATAATAACTGTGTAAAGGAAAGGAATAGAAACTGACCATATTCATAGCTAAACAAATAACTACTGGAAAATTCTAATATATGCATTAATATCAATCTGGAATAAGGTTTCTGTCTGTATAACTAGGAAGTTCTCCCTTTGTACCTATTCTCTTTACTTTTACCAGTGACTTATATGAAGACTTAGATAACATACTCATCAGATTTGTAAGAGATCAAAATCTTGGAGGGATAAAATATATAGTGATTTGATCATTCAAAATGATCCTGGATTATTTTGGACACAATAGGATAGAAAAATGCAGACATCTTCACAGTTTTATATTTAAATTAAAAAAAAAAAAATATATATATATACAGAAATGAAATAGGACAAACTTGGGTTGGTTGTACTTTTTGCCATTAAATCCTGAGTATTATAGTTGTCCATGGTACAAATACAAATCATTGGTGAGATTGTTTTAAGAATAGTTACCATATAGTATGATAGCATATTTATTTTTCTGCATTTGAAAATTCATGGTTAGTTTAATGAAGAGGATAACAACAAAAATAAAACAAAAATTAGCTTACTAAAAATCATGTAAAAGAAAAAGACTAGGGTAAAAATCATAAAGAAAGAGGAACTAGGAGTGGTTAGTGTGAAAAACAATGTATCTAAGGTACATATATCAAAAGCATCTTTTGGTACTTAAAGAGATGATGCATATAAAATAAGTACCCTTATCATGCAGAGTTGCAGAAAGTTATATTTGGGGAATAATCAGAGACAAATTTAAATGTATAGCATTGTAGTAGAATGAATAGTTTCTCTACTGGGAGGCACTCTTTCATATAAAGTGGTCTCTCAATATCAGAGTAGGAATGTGAAGAAGAGAATTGTATATGTGGGCTGTGTAAAGAAGTATCGGATAATGTCAAGTTTCTTTATAATATTAACACTCTGTGACTCACTGAATCTAAAAAAAAATGAGAGACTATTCTTTATATGAAATGCTTTCTAGTGCCTTTTCTATTGTGAGGTCATTTGTGTTCTGTCAATTTTAGCTGTTTTAGTTTTCAGGTTTTTTTGTCTCTGAATGCTAGGATAAATTCAGGCAGACTTTAATACAAGAATTAAACCATTGCATACAATTCCATATCTCTTGAACTGTGTTTTTGTATCTGGCAGACTCATATGGATTCAAGTGCTTGTAATTAATTACTGCATGATATAAAGCTTGACTTATCTGTTCCATACTGAAGTCCTTGCAAGAGAATAAATGTTTTTATTTAGCAAGAAAGCAAAATAAATCTCAACACTGAATACTTACATTAAAATGTGGCATTGCTCATATAAACGTGACAAAGCAGAATTCACCTTTATAAGTACTTATGTTTATTACTATTATGCTGACTTCAGAATTGAGATATATGTCATTTTTCTGCTATTTACTGTTGGCTTTCTATTGTTTCTCCAGTTTATTTAAAAACGTGATGTTAAAACCAGGAAGGGAGGTTGTTTGTCTTTATCTTGGAGTGATATGCTCAAGAACAGTGTAGAGGTTCTATAAATATTCGCTGTGTGAATTACTGATAAAGTAACCTACTTTTTAAAGCCTTTGTCTGCCCTCTCCTCTTTTTTTCCCCCAACTTGGAAATGTCCTCCATTCTCTCTGATCACACAACAAAGCCTTTTAGAGTTTGACCCACTTCTAGCTTTTCCATCTTTATTCTTCTTCACTAAGCTCCTTGAGAAATGACCCTACCAATGTGGTCTGAACTTCGCATTCTTCCACTCCCTCTTCTTCTCACCCTTATCTGGTTTCCATCCACATCATTTCTTTAGAAGTTGCTATAGCAGAGGTCACCATTGACTTCCTGGGTGTCAAAGTGAAAGGGCCTTCTTCCATGTGATGTTATCTTATTTCTCAGTCACATTCAGCACTGCTGACAGTTTTATGAAATATTCTCTCCTCTCTTGAGCCCCATGCCCCTTTGGCTGTTGTTCAGGCGGTATCCTTGGCCTGGTGTGACTTTTTCTCTCTCTTTCCTTACCTGGATAATTTCTACTATCCTTGAAGGCTCTGATTTAATGTCATCATCTCTTGAAAGTTTTCTCTCACAGTCTTAGGTTGTTCAGTGACTTTCTGTTGCTGAGCTGACCACACTGGATTATCTGTTTACATCGAGAAAGAGTAACAGCATCAAAAGCCAGTCTCTCAGTATAGTGTACTGCAGAAAGTAAGCCATCAATGAATACGTGTAGAACCCAAATAAACTCGCCTGTCCATTCTCTTCCTTCTCTGACAGATAGATAGCACTTTCCTCTCTCAATTTCTTTTCTTCTTTCAGTCCTAAACATTAGGGTTTAATTGGGTCATATTCTTAACCCTCTTTTCTCATTCGGCTTGTATTTCCTGGATAATCTCAATGTAGCTAGATTAGATTGTTACTAATTAAACCAAGGCTCTAAAATCCTACTTGTTTATCTGAGGTTCTTTTGAAGTGTCAATATATTTTTAGACCTCTTTGGATGGTCCATAGATACCTTATTCTCATGTTGACATGAATGGATTCTGTCAGTTCCACTCTTTCCAGCCAAGTGTGTTTCCTCCCATGTAGTCTATAGTGCTGTTGATGTCACCTCAATCCACACAGTCATCCAAGATACAAAATATACAAATGATTTTAACTTCATTGTCTTTACACTTTCTGCTCATTGGTCATTATTCCCTTTGAATCTACTGTTTTAGTAACTATCAAACTGTCCCTTCTTTCGTTTCTCCCCTGTCATATATTCAAGTTTGACATTCATGTCATGCTGACTGATGTTCACTCCATGTTTGCGTTTCTAATTTGCTATGTGTCTGAACAAATCAGTTACATATTTCAGATTATTGTTAGATAGACTAGAGGCCTTTCTGACATATGCTTCTGCCTTTGGTGTCATTCATTTCTAGGCACCCCCCCTACACTTCTTGTTTCTGAACTCTCCTCACTTCAACATTCCCATATCAATAATTGATAGAATAACAGATATAGAATCAGCAAACATATAGAAAAGGCAACATTGTCAACCAAAAGACCTAACTGATATTTATAGCACAATAGCAAAACACTTTTAAGTGCCCATCGAACACATAACAATAGCAAAACACTTTTTTTTTTTTCTCACAATAGCAAAACACTTTTAAGTGCCCATCGAACACATACCAAGATAGATAAGGTCCTAGGAGACAGACACACAGCACAACTTCAATCACTTTAAAATAATTGAAATCACATAGAGCCAGCTTTTTTTTTTTTTTTTTTAACTATTGTGGATTCAATATAGAAATCAATAGCAAAGAGGTAAAAGGAAAATCTCCAAATGATTGAAAACTAATCAGTGCACTTTTAAATCAGCCATGGATAAAGAAGTACTCTTAAGAAAGGAATACACACACACACACATATCTATGTATATTTTTGTAGTTACACATATTTATTTTGATATGAATAAAAGAAAAGTATATAATATCAAAGTGTGTGGGACATATTTAATAAACTGTTGGGAGGATGTTTTTGGTATTAAATGGATACATTAGAAAAGAGGAAAAATCTCAAATCAAGGAACTAAGCACCCAACTCAAGAACATAAGAAAAGAAGGCAAAATAAACACCAAACAAGCAGAAGGAAGAAAATAAAGAGATGAAATTGAAAACAGAAAAGCAATAGAGAAAATCAATGCACCACAGAGCCAATTCTGTGAAATAAAAGTGATAAACCTCTACCAGTGTGACAAAGAAAAAGAGATCCACACAAATTACTGATACCACAAATGAAGCAGGATATATCATTAATGACCCTATAGACATAAAATGGATAATAAATTCTCTAACCCGCTTAACATACATAAATTTGATGACTTAGATGAAATGGACCATTTCCTCAAAAAGCACAACTATCACAACTCACCAAATAAGAAATAGGTCACTCACAGAACCTTACTATTATTTTAAAAAATCAAATTTGTAATTTAAAAGATTCCTAGCAAGAAATCTCTAGGCACAGAAGGCTTTACTGGAAAACCCCACTAAATAGTTAAAGGAGAATTAACACCAATTCTGCATAAGATCCTTCAGAAAGTGGAAAAAGAGAGAGGCTCATATTGCCCTTGCCATAATAACAAAACCAGAAAAAGAGAACAAAACAACATATTATCACTGAACGATATCTCTATGAATATATATACAAAAATCCCTGGCAAAATATTAGTAAACAGAACTTTTCATTATATAAAAAGAATTGTACATCATGACCAGGTAGAATTTATCCCAAGATGCAAAGCAACCAAATATGATTTATCTTATTAATCTAACATATTAACAGGTTAAATAAGAAAATCATTTTATTATATTAATTGATACAGAAAATTCATTTAATAATTAAATATCCTCTCATAATTTAGAACTCTCAGAAAATTAGGAATAAAAAGGAATTTTTTCAACCTGACAAAGAACATCTACAAAAATACCCAGTGCTAACATCACACTAAATAAAATTGAAATCTTTCCACAATATTTGGGAACATAGCAAAGATCTTCACTTTTATCAATTTATTTGATAGGGTTGTAGAAGTTCTAGCCAGTTGAAAATGGCAATATAAGGAAACAAAAGGTGTAAAAATCAGGATGGAAGAAATAAAATAGTCTCTATTTGCATATGGCATGATTATCTATATAGGAAATTGCAGAATATACAAAGAAAAGTCTCACAACTATTGAGTTTAGTACCATCTGAACATAGGAGATACACATACAAATATCCATTGTATTGCTGTATACTACTAACAGATACATTTGGCTGAGAAGGGCATCACAGGAGAACCTTCTGGAAATGTAGCTATTTTGTATCTTGGTGAAACCAATATCCTAAATCTGAAAGAGTATTTTTCACATTTTCACAAATTTTCCAGGCATTTTCATTGGGTAAAACTGGGTAAAGTGTACATGGTGTATTTCTGTATTATTTCTTACAACTGCATGTGAATCTACAATTGTATAAATACTTTAAGAAATAAAAATTGAAAACCTTCTAAGCACTCCTGTCTCTTAAAGAACATAATTCAGTCTAATTTGCATAATAAAAATGATCCATAGTCACCTGTCCCCACCTATGTTCAGAGTCTTCTCTGATTCCTGACCTCCATCTCTCCTCTCCCAGTACTCCTGTCATGGTGGCACTTACATGAACAAAATTCTGCCTGTGGTTATGTAGTTCCCTCTGTTAAAATTTCACCGTTATTCTAATCATATAGCAAAGTGATTCTTTCTCAAGAGATTAAATATAAAATATTATAGCCTAAATATTAAAGCTTGACTAACCTCCTGTCTGATATTTTTATTTTTGCTTTCCTCTGGGTGATAAAAGTATTCTTTATACTTCCATTAAGCCACCTAGATTCCTACAATCTTGCAAATATGGTGTTGCCATTCTGTAGACTCTTGGTGAGCAAGGGATGTTTGTCATTTAACCTGGCACAGTGCTTCCTGGAGGTAGGTAAAATTTATTGAGTGAATGAGCCATTTTAAGAGGATTTATTAACAATTTAAGCATGGAAAGTGCAAGGAATAAAATTTCCTGATTGATTGACTGATTAGAGCAAAACTAAACTAAAAAAAAAATTCTGACTTGTTGTTAAGCCAGCATATGAAGAAAATGTTTATTAGGCTTCACAAAATTATTATCCCACTTGTGCCCCATTTTAAGCTGATTACCAGATAAATACAGTTGTCCTTAGTTTCCACAGGGGATTTGTTCCAGCAAGTGCCAACATCAAAGTCCACAGATGTACAAGTCATTATATAAAATAGCATAGCATTTGCATATAACCTATCCTTATTCTTCATATACATTTATTTATTTGTTTGTTTATTTATTTATTAGTTTTTGGTACTGAGGTTTGAACCCAGGGGCACTTAACCACTAAACCACATCCCCAGCCCTTTCTGGCATTTTGTTTAGAAACAGAGTCTCACTGAGTTTCCTAGGGCCTTGCTAAATTGCTAAGGCTGGCTTTAAATTTGGGATTCTGCTTTCTCAGGTTCCTGCGCCACTGGGATTATAGGCATGTGCCAGTGTGCTTGGCCTTCCATATACTTTAAATCATCTCCACAATACTTATAATAACTAATACAAAGTAAATGCTATATAAATAGTTTTTGTAGTGTATTGTTTAGGGGGTAATGACAAAAAAACCTACATATTCAGGATAGATACATTTTTAAAAAAATATTTCTTATCCACTGTTGTTTGAATTCATGAAGTGGAACCCAGGGATGTGAGGAGTTGACTGTATTTAGTGTTATTTTAATTTAGCATTATTAGGAATATTTTATTTAAGAAGCCAAATTCTTGTGTTAAAGTAATAAAAGTGCATTCTTTATATAGTAAGCAAAATAATTTAGTACATCATTCATGTTCTTCCTGTAGGGTTGCCTTTTCTAAAGGAAAAAAATATAGAGAGCTCATTGTGATTGAAGTTTTATTTTCATGCTTAATGAATTATAGCATTTCAAAAGTGTCATATAAAGTAGATAGTGAATTAGTGTCTGGGACAATATCTTTCCTTAATGATGAATCCTGATTTAACAAAAATTGATGTTCTCAAGTACCAAGAGATTTGCAGATCATTATGTGCCAAATCATCTGGAGTACAACAACCAGTGCATAAAAAATATCTTTTATTGAATGCAAATAGCTTGTGATATTTTGCAAATGAATAATGAATGAATCCTTTTTCTCAGCAAAGACTTTTTTTAATATTCTGGAATTTAATACAAACCTATAACTATATCAGATGAAAAAACACCTCAAATGGTTAAAATTAATTTGGACATTCAGTTTAACTTCTAGACACAAGAGCTGGTTGATTGAAATAAGTGTGTTTAAAAATGAAAGAGTACAATGGATATTTAAATAAGTTTTTTTTTCCTTCCATAAAAAGACAATAACTCTACATCTGCAGGAGGTAAACATATCAGAAATCCTGCTTTTCTGCTTTGGCATGAGCATCCTAATGACTACCAAAGTTAAAAAATACATTTATATTCATTTTAAAACAAATGAACCAAAATGCTTAATTCTCTTCTTCCCTTGCAGTAACAACATTCTTTGTTCATCTTTGAAGCTTATACACACTCAGTAGTCTGTTTCCTAACCTGGATTTTAAGCCCACAGTCATTTTCAGTTGGCATCTATTATCATCTTTCCTTAATAATAGCTTTTCCTAACATCCCTCATCATCTCCATTTTTCTCTCCTTGACCCCTCCTGCCTTGTTGGTCAAATCTCCTTTCATTATTGGGATGACTTCCCCACAGTGCAGTTTCACATTAGTTGGTGTGCTCCTTGGTATGTGTACTCAACCCTCTCCACTCTAAATTCTACTAGGGAAGTAATTATCTCCGGTTTTGCTTAGCATCAATTCTCAGCTCCTAATCTTATTCTTCACACATATTCATTTCCCAATAAGCTTTTGTTAAATATATGCCTGAATGAAGATATCAAGAAAAATAATAACTTGACTGATAGGTAAAGATTTTGTTTTCTCTAGGAGGAGAATTAATTTTAATTTCCTCTTGTATCAGAGGTCTTCCTGACAATTTACATAGGATGGGCTATATTTTTATAGACAAAGATTTACTTTCATTAATTAAACTGGGCATATTAAAATACTTCATTATGGTAGCCAAACTGGACTGACCTGTTGAAATATAGATATGACCTAACTTCCTTCCACTAGATGCCCCTACCCAAAGGTTTCTATAAATTTCAGTGGTACCATCAGGTGGGGACCAAGCCTTTATTTAACACGTGAGTCTTTGGGGGAAATTTAAAATCCAAACAAGAACAATGCCATCTTTTAATATAGGAACTTTAATGTCTAAACACATAGTGTTGTGTTTCATCAAATCGTGATTATACACAGATGTGCCTCCTGGCTTCTGCCTTCTATTTAGTATTTGTCTACTCTTACAATTTGCCATCTCCCAAATCAAACCTAACACTGCTTCTCAAGGGTAAATAAGTCCTTCTGGGTCCTGCCTTTCTCCTTACTGCTGTGTACCAGTGTAGAATTGTGTGTCTCCTATGCATATATCAGGTTCATAATGCTGTGGAACTCAGGCTTCCACAACAAGGCTATGGGTAAAGCAAGAAACCAAGGTACTTGGCTAGGTTATTACCTAGTTTCAAAAGAGAATGTTGGTCGTTACTGTTCTCCTTAAATCTAGCTTAGAATTAAATTGGCTAGTAGACTTGGTATTGATATGGCAATTGTCATTTTTATGTAATAACAGCCTCCTTTAAAGTCCTCAAAAGTAAATAAATAAAAGCTTCCTCTCATTTTACATTATTTGGGCAATTCAAATTGTATGCTTGATATGCAAGTCATTTCAACAAATTCTTAGGTATTCTCACTTATACTTACCAGGATAGATGGCTATTTGTTAATAATTCAACAATTAACATTGATGGTATATACTAGACTCTTGCCTTCTTAGACAATAAGTTGGTTTAAGAAATAAAGAGGATTTAAGATTCTGAATTGTGGTATAGAACCATGATCACTGGACCTAAAATACAAATATCTATGTTATTTATCTTGCTCTGCCTATATCTATATATATGACTTGGACAATTCAACTACTTTGGGAATCCATTTTTTCATTTTTACCAGAAAAAGGTTGACTCGTGTTCTCCCAATTTTCACTTCTGTGAATCTTCTGTATTGTTTTCCTTTTTCTAGAATAAATACAGTAATTGGCAACTTATTCTAATTTTTCAACTCAACAATTTTCATTTCACTTTTTTTTTTAGTTATTGATGCTGATTTTTCAAATGTATTTACTGAAGGAAAGTTTCATAGTACTTAAAACAGCTGTTATGATTTCTGATACTTCTATGTATTAATCATGTGGCCTGAGACCATCTAATTACCTGCCTTGCTTCCATTTCTTTCCTTTATAAATATCAACACTAATAATTTCTTTCCTATATGACATTCAAATTTTTAATCCATGAGAAGCCCTTAGAATAACTAATTCTGGATATTATAAGCTACTGTCATCATTCCAAAATACAGTTTATTCTTTCCAAGATAGAATTCTAAAATGTAAGCGCCAACCCCTCATTGACCTACACACCAACTATCATAATGTCTGGATTTTTAGAGCCTCCTCATTTCTTCTCTCAAAGTCTCTTTGTCCTCACACTACAGCAGTCATCAGAGCACTGGAGGCATCTCCCTTTGGAGCCCATTAATTCTCTGCTAAGCACAGGCAAAGGAATCATCCCACAGAGATGTGTTGATCCTGCTACTACCAACTTTGAAGAATATGGAGCAGATATGGAAAATAGCCCAGTGGTCTTTCCCCTCAAGGGTCTGTCCTTAGGAGTAGAACTTGTGAGGGAAATAAGCATGACCTTGAAGCCTTTCATCTGTGAATGAGACAGTGCATTTGATGGTTCACCATTATCCAAACATTAATAACCTTTACGTCTACCTTTTTTGATGGGCTTCATTACTAGTTTTAAACTGCATGTGTTTCTTGGCAGTCTTCAAAATATTCAGCTTAATAATCTTATTCATGTTCTCTTCAGGGGTTCATACAGGAAATAGAGAGTTTAGATAACTCCTCCTTTTCTTTCTTTATGGAAAGATTAGCATGAAAATGAGCTCTGTGTTATCCTCTATTTGGACAGGAATCAAATGGGATGGTGTATGTGAAATTTTAAAACCTTTGAAGAAATATCTGTTTGTTTATATGCACACATATTTTAATAAAATACAATAATGGTGCTCACATATTCATGCTGACTTCATATACATATTTACTTTACATATAAAATTTGAGCCATTTCCAAGTGTGAAAGTCTCATGTTTGAGATCACTGAAGTTGATAACTACTTCCACGTTATTTTTATGTGATACTTTTGACAGATCATCCTTAAAGTTAAGTATATATAATCATTTTCTCTTTTCAGGAATTTTGCATTTTTTGCCAGTGTTAACTGATTTCACTAGTTTGTTTATTCCTTTTTCAAGGACAGGGATATCTTGCTTCTTTTTAAGCCACTAGCTATGATGGTTGCTAACTAGTTTACTCAATAGGAAACTTCATAGATCTTCTTTCCCCTCCCATGAAATGGAAATTTTCTTTTTTCTTTTCTTAATCTGGTGTAACAGCAATAGGCTTTTCTGAATGTGTGGAATGAGAAATCTGATAACTCAGTTATTACTGTGATTTGGCTGTATAATTTTATATAATCTTTTCAAATGGAAAAGATTATGAAGCTGATGCCAGTATCTTTTAGATTTCTCACATGGCTAGTAGTTCAAAGATATCTACTTTTAAGTTTACATTTTTCTACTTGTGTCTGTGTCTTATATTGGATCAAGAACATGCAGTTATTGTCATAACTCCACCTACAATATTTATTGGAACCTATTGTGAGCTCAACATCATTCTCAAAGATGAACAGAAAACAGAATAAGTATCAGAGATGGCCCTTCCACTGAAAGAGCTGACAATACAGTCAAGGATTTAAACTGATATGAAGAGCAGATAGCAAAAATATCAAGACACTGCTTAAATAAGAAAGCTCTTATACTGTGTAGAAATTACAAAAAAGTTCTATTTAAGTGGGTCATCACCTATAAAAAAAAATACTCTACATTGAGTGGCTCAAAAGTCTGTCCACTAGTCTTTAAGGGAAGTTTAGGACTAGTAGACAGGAAAAAAAATTGTGGATGAGAGAGTAAAAGAAAATCATGCTTATTGCTATTATTGGTTGAATGTATGTAAAGCATTTAGAAGTCTTAATTCTAACTATAAACATCTGATGTAGATATTTTGAATTCCCTTTTAGTATCTGTAGCCACTAAGGATCAGAGACATTCAGTAGCTTTACCCGTGGTACAAGGGTGATGGATTTGGGATTTGAAACAAGGTTCTTTGGTTTGAGTTGAGTTGAGTACTACAAGATACATAGCCAGAACCAGGGAATCAGTAATATGAACATGAAGGGGGAAGGCAGGATTTTAGGGTGTCAGGTGGATTCTACAGGAAAGAGGTGAAAATGGAGTTGAAAGTAGGTGTTTTCTTCAGTGGGGACCATTGATATCATCAGTTATCAACCACAGTACTGCAGCAGGAAGAATGCCTGGTGGAGAAGGACGCAGTGCTTTTGGTTTTGGTACTGTTGAATTTCAAGGTGATACTCAGACACATAACTAATACTGGAAAGTCAGGTATGAAGCTGAGAAAACTTTCAGAATTAGAAGTTCTAATAATTTAAGTCCTCAAGGTGATCAAGATACCCAGAGAAGTGAAAATTAAGAATAGAAACTTGGGAAAGCTTTGAGACTGGGAAGAGAAGCTATACAAACTGAGAATGAGAATTTGTAGAGACGGAGTATCAGAAGAACAGGATGTGCTGAAGAATAGTGGAGGGAAGGTTTTCCCAAAGAGGACAATTCAACTATGCAAGCGCTGCAGAGAGAAACCCAATAGAATGGCTGAAAATGGCTCAGGTGATGATGGTGTCATCATCCATCTTTGTTAGAGCAATTTCATAGGAAGGCTTGTTCTGTGTGTGTGTTTGTGTGTGTGTTTGTGTGTATGTGTGTGTATGGGTTTTAACATGGGGAAAATATGAACATGTTTGAAGGTTGGAAGGAGTGGAGGAATAGACTTTTTGCAATCTCAGGTGTAGAATATCCACACTGAACTTCCTGGGTACAAGTTGGGTAGTATAATAAAGCAAGAAGCCATTAATTTCTCTACATACAGCAGTCTCACTCATCACTATGAATAAGAAAAATCTTAATTTTTCCCTTTAGTATAGTGTAGCAGAAGAACTCAGAGGCAAAAGCATTCCTACTAAAGCTGTGAACTACCAACTACCAGGGATAAATGCCCTGACTACTAAGAATACTAAATATGTCAGAGTTCCTTATTAGCTCAGTACAGGGTGTGCGGAATTGCTCAATCCCGTGCTCTGCTTTGTTTACTTGACACTAATACTTCCAGAAGTAAACAACTTTTTCATGGGACAGAGAGACTCATCACCTAGTTGGAAACAATGGCTTATTCATTGTGCAGTAGTCTCATCACAGGGCCCAATATGGTAAACTCTCACAGCTGCAAAAAGATAGACAAGAACCAAATTAAAAGGGATAGTTCTAGATAGTTATAGATACACACTGTTCCTAGTCTGTTTTGTGATGCTATGATAGAATACCACAGACTGGGTAATTTGAAAAGAATAGATTTTTATTTTTTATAGTTTTGAAGTCTGGGAAGTATAAGATGAAGATCCTGGCAAGTTTGCTCTAGGAGGAACATTGTGTCCTCATATGGCAAACAGCAAAAAGGCAAAAGAAAACAACAAACTACAGGGACACCACCACATCAATTTTATAGCAGCACAATTCACAATAGCTAAGCTGTGGAACCAACCTAGAGGCCCTTCAGTGGATGAATGGATAAAAAAAAAGTGGCATATATACACAATGGAATATTACTTATCAATAAAAGAGAATAAAATCATGGCATTTGCAGGTAAATGGATGGCATTGGAGAAGATAATGCTAAGTGAAGTTAGCCAATCCCCAAAAAAACAAATGCCGAATGTTTTCTCTGAAATAAGGAGACTGACTCATAGTGAGGTAGGGAGGGGGAAGCATGGGAGGATTAGATGAATTCTAGATAGGGAAGAGGGGTGGCAGGGAAAGGGAGGGGCAGGGGATTAACAAGGGCAGTGGAATGTGATAAACATCATTATCCAAAGTACATGTATAAAGACTTGAATTGGGTGTCAACGTATTTTATATATACACAGATATGAAAATTGTGGCATATATGTGTACTAATAATTGTAATGCAAAAAAAAAACAAAGTACATGTATAAACCATGAATTGGCATGAACATACTCTTTATACAAAGATATGAAAAATTGTACTCTATATGTACTCTATATGTGTAATAAGAACTGCTGTCGTGTATTTAAAAAAATAAAATCAATAAAACTAAAAAAAAGGAAGAGAGAACAAATCCACTCCTTCAAGACCATTTTTTAAAAGTATATATTCTTTTTAGTTATACATAACATAAGGATTTGTTTTGATGTAATTATAAAAGCATGGAAAATAGTTTGCTCTAATTCAGTCCCAATACTTCCATTTTCCCTCCCCTCCTACATTCCCATTACCTTCCCTCTACTCTACTGATCTTTCTGCAATTTACTTATTTTTTAAAATTTTAATTAGTGTCTTGTGGATGTACATGATGGTGAGATTCATTATGGTGTATTCACATATATACATAAGGAAATTAGGTCAGATTCATTCCATTTATTTCCCTCCTCCCTCCCCTTCAATTCCCTTCATTTGCTCTTCTGATCTTTCTTCTATTTTGTCCGCCCTCCCCCCCATTTTGGATTAGCTTCTGCAAATCAGGGAAAGCATTTGACTTTTCACTTCTTGGGTCTTGCTTATTTCACTTACTATGACAGTTTCCAGTTCCATTCATTTATTGGCAAATGCCATAAGTCCTTCTTTATTACTAAGACTCCATTACGTAGATATAACACATTTTCTTTATCAATTTATCTGTTGAAGGGCATCTAGGATTGTTCCATAGCTTGACTATTGAGAACTGTACTGCTAAAAATTTGATGTAGCTGAATCACTGTAGAATGCTGATTTTAAATCTTCGGGATATATACCAAGGAGTGAGGTAACTGAGTCATATATGGTGGTTCTATTCCCAGTGTTTTGTGGATTCTTCATACTGCTTTCCAGAGTGGTTTCACTAATGTGCAGTCGCACCAGTAGTGTATGAGTGTACCTCTTCCCCACATTCTCATTAATATTTATTGTTACTTGTATTCTTTATAATTGCCATTCTGATTGGAGTGAGATGAAATCTCAATGTAGTTGTAATTTACATTTCCCTAATTGTTAGAGATGTTAAACTTTTTTCTAGAAATTTGTTGAGCATTTGTATTTTTACTTTTGGGAAGTGTCATTTTAACACTTTTGCCCATTTTTTCATTGGGTTATTTATTTATTTATTTAGGTTTTGAGTGTTTTGAGTTCTTTGTATATTCTGGATATTAACACCCTATCTGAAGAGCAGAGGGCAAAGATTTTCTACCATTCTTTAGATTCTCTCTTCATGCTTTTAATTGTTTTCTTTGCTATGCAGAAGTTTTCAAATTTGATGCTATTTCAATTTTTTATTTTTAAATTTTATTTCTTGTGCTTGAGGAGTCTTATTAAGGAAGTCAGTTCCTATGCCAACATGTTGGAGTATTGGGCCTACATTTTCTTCTAACAAGTACAGGGTTTCTGATCTAATTCCTAGGTGTTTCATTTTGTGTTAACTTTTGTGCAGGTTGAGAGATAGGGGTTAAATTTCTTTCTACTACATATGAATTTCCAGTTTTTCCAGCACCATATGTTAAACAGATTATTTTTTCTCCATATGGCGCCATTGTGTAGCATCAAATAGCTGCATTTATGTAGGTTTGTCTCGGTGTCTTCTATTTTAATCCATTGGTCTTCACGCCTGTTTTGGTGCCAGTACCATGCTGATTTTGTTACTATAACTCTGTAGTATAATTCGAGGTCTGGAATTGTGATGCCTCCTGCTTTGCTTTTCTTGTTAAGGATTGCTTTGGCAATTCTAGGTCTCTTATTTTTACAAGTGAATTTCATAACTGCTTTTTCCAGTGAAGAATGTCATTGGAATTTTGATAGGGATTGCATTGAACCTGTATTGTGCTTTTGATAGTATGGCCATTTTGACAAGATTAATTCTGCTTATCAAAGAACATGGGAGTTATTTCCATCTCCTAAAGTTTTCTTCAATTTCTTTCTTTAGTGTTCTATAGCTTTCATTGTAGAGGTCCTTTATCCCTTTTGCTAGATTGATTCCCAAATATTTTTTTGAGTCTTCAAACCCTTTTGATAATAGGATAAATTCATTCATGAGGTCAGAGCCCTCTTTACCTAAATGCCTCCTAAAAGATCCCACTTCCCAACAGTTCTACATTAGATATTAAATTTTCAGCACTTGATTTTGAGAAACATATTCAGATCACAGTGTACACATAACTTTTATCCCACCCCCAATGTATACACATATACAAACACACACACACACATAGTTCTTCTCCTCTTATTCATGGAAGATATATTTCAAGACCCCCAGTGAATATATGAAAGTATGGATAGTACTGACCCCTATATATGCTTTATTTTTTCCCTTTATGTAATACGCATGATAATGTTTAATTTACAAGTACAATAAAAGATTAACAATAGCCAGTAACAAAATAAAGCTATTATAATAGCATAATGTCAAATATGTTATGAGAATGTGTTTTCTCTCTCTTTTAAATATCTTACTGTACTATACTCCCCTCCTTGTGATGATGATGTGAGATGACACTGTGAGGTGAATGATACAGGAATTGTGATGTGGGATTAGACTACTGTCAACCTTCTTACTTGAACACAAGCTTTGTAATATCCCAAGTGTGATCTATCTGATTCCTGAGACTGGTCCTGAGTGACTCACAAGTGGGTTGTGTACACAGCATAGACAGAAGGGTGATTCATGGCCCCGGGCAAGACAGAGTGGTGTGGCATGAGATCTCACCATGCAACTCAGAGCAGCATGTAATTTGAAACTGGTGAATTGTTTATTTCTGGAATTTTCCATTCAGTGTTTTTGGACTGTGGTTGACTTTGGATAACTGAAACCATGGAAGATGAAACTGTGGGTCAAGGTGGACTACTGTATACATAAAGAATCTTGGCTCTTTAGCTGTGGAGAAATCTACCTTCTCAGACCTGGAAGCCAGAGTGTGTTCTTCACTGAAGACAGGTCAGAGCTCCAGCCCAAAAAGTCGCATCTCTCTGGGGCCTACCGCAAGGGGATGGCATAAAAGAACTGTCAAAGTAGTAAGCTGATGGGAAGTTTTAATTTGAATAATGTGAAATGTCTGATATTTGACTGGTTTGACTTACAAAAATAGCAGTTTCTTAGGATCAAAGCAATAGGGGAGGAAAAAAATAACAGAATGATTGAAGACTTGAGGAATCACTAATTTTTGTCATGTTGAGGATATTTGTAGTCCTTTGATAAAAATGGGTGAAATGAGGAGTCCTAAAGAGACTTATCTGTCCTGTGTAGAAAATTCTGAACAGATGTTACCATCACTTCATTTGATTCTCAGAGCCAAACACAGTCTTTGATTAGGGAGGGCTTTCAGTTATTTTGAATTCTTTTGTTTATAGTCTCTTTTTCAGAGTCTGATAAAAGTTATTGACTTTTCTCCTAAGGAAAATAAACATATGTACACTTAAAAAATTCAGAATATGCATGAGCTCCCCTGAAGTACAAGTCAATAACCTCTCCTATAGGGATGAAGACAATTCTCAGGTCTTCAAAGATCTGTGGACCCACAAGGAGCTGCTATGTCAGAGCTCATCCTCTTGTCTATAGGGAAAGGGAAGCTGCATGTAGGATGCTGTGGCCTGTAAATCATGATATATATGTACAATTTGGCATCTGGCTTTTAAAAGAAGGCATAAGGAAATTGAGACAATGATTCATTGTACCCAGCTATTTCCCTTTATATGGTCTACCATTGTCGGATTTTAATGATCAGTACATGTACTTGTTAGTACTTGAATTTAATTCATTTATTTATAACCAGTAGAGAAAAATCATTAAAGGCTGATATTAAATTCTGTGCTCTTCCATTAAAGCTACTAGGCAAGTGGATATTGAAAAATAACCTCACCTCCGATAGTGCGTATCTAAGGACTGGGCATTGGTTCTAATTGGCTGCTGAGGAGAATTACTTAGAAGACACCTAATGATGCCCAGGCCTAACTTGGGACCAATTGAAGGCAACACCTCCTCACTGCTGATGCCAGTGGAATGGTGGGAAGTCTCCAGCAAGCAAGCAAGTTAGACTCACATGAATCTGATTGTATTGATAAGTATTCAGCTCCTGAAAAGGAGTAACACAAAGTCCTTGGTCTCAGGGTCTTAAGGAGTAGGGCAACAAACCCTTGAGGCTTTAAAGGACAGCAATGCTTTTAAAATTGGGACAAGATAATGTGATTTATAGAGGAAAGGACTCTGGGAAGAAAAAGCCTAAAAGAGGGTATATTCTCACCTGGTTCATATTTCAAAACTTAAAAAAGAATAAACAGTAAAATTCTCACTCTCCTGTTTCCAACTTTCCATCTTCTCTCCTTTGAAGGCAGGCGGTCTAATATGTACAATAGTTAATTAATGTAGAAGCAATGTCTTTTTCCCTGTTTCATGCAAATGACATTGTACAAATATGCACACTATTCTGCATTTTGTTTTGTTTCACTAAATAGTATGTCTTAGAGAATGACTTAAGGTTTAACAGTGCTCAAGTTCAAATGTTGCCATCTTAACTCACGCTTTGATAAAGGAATGTGATGTACAGTGGGGACTCAACAAGTGCTATTGTCAATGTCATCACTGTTCCAAAATAAACAGCCCCTGCTTGGCAGCACCTGTCAGCTGACATGAACTTGGGTAGTATTCAATAAGGAATGTTGCTGTTTTCACCTCAGAACTGTAGGTAAAACATGCCTGGGTGACATTCTCAAAAGGAGAGCTCAAAAAGAGAACAGATGTATTTCTAATCCTGCCACACACACACACACACACACACACACACACACACAAGCAAAGATACAGTTGACTCAAAACAATTTTACAACAAAATCTGCAAAACCACAAGAAGCATTTACCTCCAGCCTTGGATAAACTAAATTATGGGATTAATAATAAGGCAATTGAAATTCTTGCTCAAAGATTTAACTTGAAAATTTAAGTGTATCTTTCTTTTTCTGAGGACTTGCCTTTCTCTGTGTTCCTGTGATGAAGTCATCAGTAGGAAATATCTGAGAAGTTGGGATGCTACTTGGTTTTCTAACTAGGGACCTGTCATTTGTAGTCCATTAATATTAGCTCATTGAATCCTACATTGTAGAAAGTGATACGTATAAGTTAATTTTAAGATATTTCTATAATTGTCCTGGATTTTGCCATGTTATGAGTCTAGTTGACACTTGCAGTTGATATTTTATAAAACTCTAATGTGAACAAACCATAACTTGTAACAGCTGAAGGCTTAGAATCTCTACTTAGTCATTGTGGGTATCACGTGAGGTTTTTGTTATTTAGGCAGTCACCAATAACATAGATTTTAGTTTGGGGGAAAGGAATTAAAAAACCAAATGCCCATGACATTGATTTGAGTTTGAAGATTTTAAGTCCTAAATTTTTTGCTGCATTGCTCCCTTTGGTATGCTTTTTGTTTGTTTAAAATCCCTACAATGTTAGAATCTTAGTTTTAGGAATATTGTATGGACCATTGCTCCTTACTGAAGATGGAAGTTCTAGAATCAGTGTTATTTTCTTCAGGCAGGTCAGCCTGGTTAATGTGTTACTGGCCACGTTAATAAAGCATCGTAAGGAGATTGGATTGTTTATGTGTGCATGCTTGTCTGTGTGTGTATCTGGGCAGGAGGGTACAGAGAAGAGTACTCAATAAAATCAATACACCATTGAGTCACTTTTATTTAGTGTTCATAATAAAGGTTGCTTATAGGCTTTGCTTTAGTTTTCTGAAGCTGCTAGTTGTCATAGGTGCTGAGAACATACAAATCCTAAGTTTATATTATATTCCTTCCCTTTATTAAACATAAATAGCTTGCAGCCTCTTTTATATTACTTTTAATAACACACACACACACACTTACTTTCCAGATCATAGGTCTATTAGCATTTCAGCACCTTACCTGGCTTATTCATAAAATTGTTCCCAGAATTTAGAACATTATGCAGCTCATACTACATAATAAATGAATATTTACTAAATGAAAGAATATGTGAGCACCATCTACTTTATCATAACTTGAATGAAAGCTCTTGTTCTGTTCTGCCTCATGTTACCAGGACTTAAGACTTACGTTAATCAGCAGGATATTTTTAGAAAAGGAAATTTCTTTATCATTATAATTTCGTTTTGATCAAATTTGAGATCAAATAGAATTTAAGAAAACAAAATAGAATGTATACATATTAAAATAATGTAAAAACAGATTTTACTTGTAACATTGAAGTGTCTACTGGGAAAAGCACAATAAAATGGAAAACAACCATAACTCGAGTTTGACTAATTTATAAAGGAATATGATGAGGTTTTATGCATCACTTCCTTAGCATCCTGATGGTAATTCTGTTATGATTTCTATGCTCAAAAAATATAAGATTTGTTTAGTATAGGGTCAGTATTGCAATAGTAGTTATAATCCTATAATATTTATTTAAATTATGGTATAGTTTTTTTAAATAAACTATTTTAAAATACATATTTATTTATTTGTTTTACTTTTTTATTTTTTTATGTGGTACTGAGGATGAAACCCAGTGCCTCATGCATGCAAGGCAAGCGGTCAACCACTGAGCTACAACCCTAGCCCCTAAAATTGTGGTATACTTTTAAAATAATATTTCTAATACTTAATTCATCATTTTTGTTATCATTAGACACAGTTAATTGAAGTCACTGTAAGATAAATTGTCTTCTATGCAGGCTGTCTTACATGGTACAACACTTTTCATGTTGACACATTATCTTTTAGTATCGTTGTCCCATGAAACTGGCATCAGAGTGGATAGAATTCAGTTTCAACTGGTCATAGAGTTTCTTTCTTCAGTGGAGGTCAAGCTATTTACAAATATTATCTCAGTGCTGTCAGCTTATTGAGGAGATATTGGTAAAGTGATTTATTCTTATTTAACAGGCAAGAAACTGGAAATATAGATGGGACAAGTAAATTACATAAAGCTTTTCAACAATCAGTGTCATGTGGGTGATAGTTAATTTCTCAAGTCACAGTCCACTACTGTGGGGACTGATTGGTGCCTAACACACAAAAGTAAAAGTCAAATATCCACCTTGCTTTGTTAGAAAGCATGAGTTGCTCAATCATTCCTGACTGATGTGCTTAAGTCTTTAGAATTTGTGAGTCAAATTATGTACATATGTTGCCAGATTGTAACTGGCAGATTTTATACTGTTTGAATGTGTTGACCCAAGTGAAGTAGTAATGAAATAAATTGAAATCAAGTGCTTTTTGATTGTTATGATAATAAAAATCAATTTTTATTTGCAACAAATACTTTCTGGTATTAAAAGAACATGAGAGAAATATTAGAGTTATTAAAAAAGACATAAAGAGGTTATTTTTTAGAGGAGTAATAAGGACAACCATTTAAAAATTAAAATAAAAATAGTGCCTTATCAAAAATCCAATTAGAAGTGGATATTGAATCTGTAGACCAGCTATTCTCGACCTAATATTTATTATCTGTTCATTAATTATCCTCTGTTTGGGAAGATCTCTGACTTTGCTACTAGCAAATTCGTTCCTTTTTGCCATAGTTCAGTTTCCCTTGTGTGGTTTCCAGAACAGAAGGTCCATGGAAGCTTGGATGGGTGGTTTGGTCAAAAAATTTTAGGAAATACAATATATTGTTCCCCATCTCTTGTAAAATGCTGATATATTTTGACCCTTTCAAGGTTTAAGAAATGATAAGAAACCTCTGTTCCTTTGCTTATTTCAACCTATTCTACAATACTTTTATTGTGAAATGTTCATATATTTTCAAATAATGTATATTAGCATTCCGAGCACCTTGCTTTAGAATCATAGGAAGAAACAGAAATGAGAAGGGATTGAAGAAAGTTATATAGCTGAGCCAAGGTAGATTTTATGAGTCATTTGGGATATTTATAGTTATTCATTTATTTCAATAACTTGCTTATTTTTCTCTTTGGAGTAATATCAATTCAAATGTTTTGTGCTTTTTGAATTGTATAATTTACCAAAATTGTTATATATTAATTAGTACATGATTTTTCTGTTGAGCATGCATAATTTCACTTTGAAGCTTTGGAAAACATGCAGTTTGGGATATCTCGGGGGATTTTTTAAAAATGCATTGAGTTATTTCCTTGGAGAGAGACATTCAATTGAAAAGGTCACTGCTCAGGAATCACTGTGATTTCAGATTTTTCTGCTTTCTCAAATGATTGAAAATTGCTATTGTCACTTTTAATAGTGATCATGAAAAAACATGTTAATGGTAGAATAATGACCATATTTTCTCATTTAGCCTACCATACAAAAGCAATATATTTAATTTCTTGGCAAAAATAGAAGGAATCTTATTTTCTTAATTTGAATATGATATATGTTCCTCATGCTTTGTCTTTCAAAATGTAAGAGAGGAAAAACTATGACTTAGAGCTTTTAGGATGTTGGAAGGGAGCAAACAGCCTTTTTAATATCTGGGCATTTGTTTTGTTTTATTTATGATAGAACATGGGAATATTTTAAAACTAAGATTTGTTGAGCACCTCGCTTTGTTAATATTGCTGTGTTAAATGTGTAAGTATTGAACTGTCAATGAAATATGAGACATTTTACCCAGTGACATTTTAAATGAATCTCGTTGTAGGGGAAGCCTGTGGGAACACCAGATGCTGGCGCTTATTTCCGTGTGCTTGCTGAGCATGGAGTGGCTGCCTTGTTTACAGCGCCGACTGCAATTAGAGCAATCCGTCAACAGGACCCTGGGGCAGCCTTGGGGAAGCAGTACTCTCTGACAAGGTGAAGTAGGGATGCACAGGGCAAATTACATTAAAAACTGCAATCAAAATGAATAACAGAACATTATGTTTTTTTTCTAGTACTGCAGTACTTCTATGGGGACAGTCAAAAATTCTGAATCTGAAGATTGGCTTTTTTAAAAAATATTACTTTGAAATACTTATAATGTTAACTATACTGTAGAGTTTTTAAAACACTATATCTTATGTATTTCAGTTCATATCTTACCAATACATTTTTTTTATTTAAACTCTCCTGCTTCTACGTTCCATCAGAAGTAAAATGCTGATTATGACTTCAAATACTTGTAATTTCGGCATCTGACTCTCTTTTGAAAGTAGATTGGTTTAAATGGAAGGAAATATTATTTGAATTCAGGTATACAGCTAAAATGAGAAAATTAGTGTCCAAATTACATTCATGGAAAAAGTGAAGGAAATTATTTTTTACTTTTGTTTTGTAGTAATGTGCTGTGAATAGTTTAGATATTTTTGTGCTAGTTTATTGACATCTGTTTTAGTTTAATGATATGTATATTCAAAGTAATTATAGCAATTTGTATCTTCAAGGCATTTTCCAAGGTCAGTTCTCATTGAACTTTTTGATGTAGGTCACTGCTGTCAAAAATAAAAGATTTTGTAGTTTCTTGAATTTAAAAAATGGGCTTGAGGTAAGGTGGTCTGAATTTTTTTAAAGTTAAATGCAAGAATATTTGAATTTTACATTGCAATTGCCCAAGGGAGTTAAACTAGATTTTAATACATTCAACTGCATATGTAAGCCAGCTTCCAACTTTGGCAGGGTCATTAGTTTCTTTCTTTTTTTCTATTTCAAAAATAGGCAAAAATTGCCTAAGATTACATTCATAATATAAACAGTGGACCTCCTTACCTACTTATTTTGTTAATATAGGAAGGTGTCCATAAAATGAACCTTCCATTATAGTATTTTACTCATTCTTTTTTATTGTTCCTTAGTCTAGTGCATTTCAATTTCTTTTCCTTCACGTCAATATAGAAAAAATAGATTTTAACAAAAACAACTTAGAATGTATACAGTCCATATCCCTTGAGACAATTCCAGGGTTTAGAAAAAAAAAATGTGATTTTAGTTCCTTCCACTGTGTCTTTATTAACACCCTAATTATGAGTGTAAAGTTGCATTACCAGCCAGCTAAGGTCTCACATTTGTTTCCTCTAGTTTTCCTGTTTGTATTTGGGTTTCTAGATCTTATCCTCCACACAATACTGAATGGTCCCTAAATCATTACTCTTTAAATGTATACATGGAGATGTGAGTATGAGATTGTTTTTTTGCAAAATGGCAATAAATTTCCCCTGATTATGGCATCTGTCTCTAGGTGCCTAAGTTATTCATCATGTTTTATGCATCTATTTTTTTGTTCTAATTACTTGTATATGGCAGTAGAATGCATTCTGACACATCATACATAAGTGGAGTAAAATTTCTCATTCTTCTGGTTGTACATGATGTAGAATCACACTGCATCATGTACAACCTTGTGTAGTCATATATGCACATAGGTAATAATGTCCAGTTCATTCCACTGACCTTCTTAACTCTATACCCTCTTTACTCCCTTCACTCCAAAGTACCTCTATTCTTCCCTAGCCCCCAACTCTCATTATTGTGAATTAGCATCTGCATATTGGAGAAAACATTCAGCCTTTGGTTTCTGGGGACTAGCTTATTTGGCTTAGCATGATATTCTCCAGCTCCATCCATTTACAGAAAATGCCATAATTTCATTCTAAAACTACTCTTAAGATTTCATCTCACTCTAGTCTGAATAGCAATTATCAAGAATACAGGCAACAATAAGTGTTGGCGAGGATGTGGGGAAAAAGGTACACTCATACGTTGCTGGTGGGACTGCAAATTGTAGCAACCATTATGAAAAGGAGTATGGAGATTCCTCAGAAAAGTTGGAATGGAACCACCATTTGACCCAGCTTCCCCCCTCCATGGTTTAGATCCAAAGGATTTAAAATCAGCATACTACAATGATGCAGCCACATCAAGGTTTATAGCTGCTCAATTCATAATAGCGGAACTATGGAACCAATCTAGATGCCCTTCAAAAGATGAGTGGATAAAAAATGTGGTGTATATATATATATACAATGGAATATTACTTATATATCTGTTTTTCATAGATACTTTAAAATATTTAACATATTTGGATTTTTTAATCCATAAACACCTTCAACCTATTCAAATTGCTATTATTAGTAAATGAAAACACTTACTGATCACCTACAATATGCCAGATAAAATTTGTTGTCTCATTTAATCATAGTAGTATATTTTGCCTTTCATATTTTTGGTTTATTCAAATAATGCCACCACTGAACTACTTCAGTAAATTCTTACTTGTTGAGAAACAGTAGGGATCTTGAACATCTATTTTATTTTGAAAACAAAGAAACTGAGGGCCAATAAAATGAAGTTGGATTAGAGACTGAATAATAGAAAAGAAGAACTCATCTTCTCATAAAGCTATACTTTTAGTATTTGAGTTTATTTTCAAGGTATTTCATACTTACTGAGTCAACATTCACTAATTGTGCACTCTTGATTTTCAGTTTACGTCTTTCTTCTCTTATCCAGAATTCCAGAGGATGAAGTTTTCTTTTAAAATGTTACATATCTCATTAAAATATTGTGTTTAAATAAATCTGGACATTTGCCAAACATTTTGGTTCCCAAAACAAGTTTATGAGTATAACCTGAAATAGGGAGCTAAACTGAGTTGTTTACTTGTTTTAGCATAATATCATAGGTGACTAGAATTTGGAAAACTAGCTCAGAGTCATTAACTATCACTGTCTTATTTCACTGATGAGAAAACTGTCACATAGAGGTCATATAACATTCCTGGGATTACAAAATGATCCCAGGCAAAATTGGACCTAGGCAGGACCATGTTGTATACATTCTCATCCTGGAGTTAGATTCATTCATGTCAGATCTATGGTTTAGTACCCTTGTAACCTCAGGAAAATTACATAATCACTCTATTCTGCAGGGATTTCTTTTTTAAAATTTTATATGTAATACATATATTTTAGTTGTCAATGGACTTTTGTTTTGTTTATTTATTTATATGTAGTGTTGAAAATCGAACCTAGTGCCTCATACATGCCAGGCAAGTGCTCTGAGCCATATCTCCAGTCCACTCTGAAGGGATTTTGTTGACACTCTTTGGAACATAAGGTTAATAATAGCTCAAGGGCCTAATGAAAATCAAAAGGGCATGGTCCAGGCGCTTGAAACAGTTCTTAACATAGACTAAGTCTTAATTAGTATTATTATCTTCTGTTTTCCAATTCATCTCTGCTTTTCATTACATCACAGTGATTTATTTTCCTATGTTCTTCTAGTTCAATTTTAATTAAGTTAGAAAAAATCCAATGCTGGGATTTTCATTTGAGATTTCACGGCAACTTAACTTTGATGCTTCCCTTCTTTTCCAATTACCTACTGATGTGAGATAATATGAAAGAGAAAAAGCAGAACATCAGAGATGAGCTTAAAAAGTGAGGTCAACATTTCTGGTACTAGGAAAGGAATAGGTTTGCAAAGTGGTGAGTTGGCTGAAGGCAGAGCTTGTTTTGAGTACAAGCAGGCATTGTCAGAACCATAGGGACTCAGCATCCCCAGTCTGAGTACAGGAGCCTGCTCAAGCCAGGTATGTGGCGCATGCCTGTAATTCCAGCTAAAACAGGAGGATCACAAGCTCAAAGCCAGCTTCAGAAACTTAGTAATGATAATGATAATAATAATAATAATAATAATAATAATAATAATAATAATGGCTGTGGATGTGGCTCAGTGGTTAAGCATGTCTGGATTCAATCCCTGGTACCCAAAACAAACAAATGAAAAGAGACTGCTAAATGCTTGAAGATAGTCTGACTGTTACTCCCCATGCTTGAAGGAGGCTAGGAAGACATATGGTTAGTTGTTTTCTGGGACTTTGGTCTAGGGGACCTGAATGAGACAAGGAACATCCCAGGAACTGGAGATTGAACAGAACCACCCACCTGTTATCCAAGAGCAGATCTATGATATTCATAGATCACTGTAGATTAAGAATTTTGGATTACCATTTTACCACAGGACATCTAGGGAGCAGTTATATCGTGCATGGACCTATTGGAAAGAAAGGATGAGCATGGGAGAGAGTCTGAGTGATAAAAATAAAACAAAGAAACTTTTTTTTTCAAAAATAGTCTGAAAAATAAAATTCCAAAACATATGAAGAAATATAAATCTAACAAAACCAACAGTTAGAACATGGGTTCATTTCAGGGGAAATGCTTATAGGATTGTCAATTCAAATTTGATAGTATTGTCAATTCAAATTTGAAGCATGTTAAGCATGATCAAAGTCACAAATAATAACTTTCCCACAAAATAGTAAAAATATAATAGTTATAAAAACAAATAAAATTCAATTGATGGTATAAGCTAAGTAATATAATAAACATAAGGATACAAACAAAGAATCTAGTAGAAATCTTCCAGAATGTCACAGAGAGGAAGTAAAATGTCATAGAGAGGAAGTAAAAATCCCAAAAGAAGAATAAGAAGTGAAAAATGTTTCTAATAGGAATTTCAGAGGAAAAGAATGGCAGGATTGTTAAAATAATAATTATTATAATATAATAATAATAATAATAATAATAATAATTATTATTATTATTATTATTTTAAAAGATACTCAGAGAGCCAGCAATTGAGAGTTTAACAGAATTGAAGAAGGACATGGACTACAGATAGAAAGTGCTCTTCAAGCAAGTTAAAGATAAGCAAATTCACTTTGGCATGTCATTTTAAATTTCAGAACACCAACTGAAGCTATAGAGAAAATCTAATAAACTACCAGAGAGACTTGACAGATCACCAAAGAGGAATTTCAAACTGATGCCAATAGATAGGGTAAGAGACAATGGTGTAAGATCTTTAGAGTATTTAGGGAGAATAATTCTCAAGCAAAAAATTCTGTTATTAAAAATTGAGGGAAAAATATATGGAAAAATTTAAGAAAACTTAAAATTCAAAGAATTTCATTAAAAAAATTACATGGAAGAGAACAGAGTAGGATAAAAAAACAAGCCATGGTAAATAAAAGAGAATATGTTGATGATTTCATGTGATAATTTTCTATGTAATTATGATGGAGGTTGTGTTTAATATGAGGCAAAAGTAATATGATAAATAACAGTAACAAAATTGCAGGGAGGACTTTATTGGAAGGTAGTGTGATAGTCCTTACTATGTACAGAGGAAGAGTTTAGACAACTACTAGACTTGGGTAGATGTAGACTGGAAGTTATACTCTATTAGAGACAGGGGTTTATTATACAATTCTTTTTCTCAAGACACTGGTGGAGCAGGAATCTAGAAGTAGCAGTTGGAATAAAGGTTCATACTGCTATGTAAACTAACTTATGGAAGAAGTGGCTTAACAGATGAGTATAAGAATAGACTTTAAAATAAATGTTGCTGGGACATCTGGTTATGTACAGAGGAAAAAAATAGTTTCCTGCCATATCATACACAAAAATAAATTTCAGTTGGACAAAAGACACTAAAACCATAAAACAAAGAATATTTTCAGAAGAAATAATAGATGAATATTTTAATATTTCTCTCACAGGGAGTAATTAAGCATAAATTAGAAATCATTAAGGAAAATATTGATGAAGTTTGACTGTGTTAAAATGAATAATTGTCTACCAAAAAATAAATTAAACTGAAAAACAAATTATACACAGAGAAAATATATTTCTAATATATATAACTATGAAGGAATTAATACACAAAATATGTAAAGACTGTCACAAGTCACTAAGAAAATAGACAATGTAATAGACAAATGGCAAGTGACAGTTCACAGAGAAGGATACTAGAAAAGTATAAAACATCAAGAGATCTCCATTCTGAGTAAAACAGAAGAAAATGCAAATGTAAATGAAATATTATGTTATTCCCATGATAAAGGCAAAAAGTAAAATACCTACCAATAACACAAACTGGAAAGGATATGAAGCTTCAGGATTGTTCTTATACTGCTATTTGAGGGAGTAAATTGGAAATACCTAGTAATATCGAGCCTATGTACAAACCTACATTAATATGAAGGAGTTAAAATGACAAAAAAACTTTTGTGTGAGAAATGTTCTAGAAGTTTCTAAAGTTTTATTTGAAAACTAAGTTAAAAACAGGGAGCTGGGGCTGGGGCTCAGTGGTAGAGCGCTTGCCTCGCATGTGCAAGACCCTGGGTTCAATCCTCAGCACCACATAAGAAAGTGAAATAAATATTGTGTCCAACTACAACTCAAAAATAAATATTAAAAAAACCCTTAGGCAATTGCTTTAATGTCTAGTCAAAGGAGTAAAGCCTCAAACAATGAATAAATATACAGCACATTTTAACCAAAATAACTAATGTAGAGCACTAGAGAGAAGCAAAGCATCAGAACTCTTGCAGAGCTCAAAAGCCTAGTGTGGCTACACAGAGAAGGAAAACGAAGGCTTGACTTCTGCTATTCCATTCCCCAAGTCGGGATTAGATCTCTCCCTGTAGCGAAAACATAAACAAGAGGATCCTCTAGCCTCCATCATCACCATGGACGCTCATACAAATCACTATTAGAGACTCCCATAGTTCTTATAGCCTCTGATCCCAGCTGAGGAACATTTCTAGAGTCCTCCCTCTGAGATATCCCCCAGAGAAGGAGCCACTCTCTACCC
Organism: Callospermophilus lateralis; assembly: GCF_048772815.1. Lineage (NCBI taxonomy): Eukaryota > Metazoa > Chordata > Mammalia > Rodentia > Sciuridae > Callospermophilus > Callospermophilus lateralis. Next base: position 130,879,384 of record NC_135308.1, read on the forward strand.
CAGCCCACCACTCAACTCCTCCTATGGCCTCTGTTACGATTGCTCTGTACCATTTTGGAAATGGAGAATGAACTCACTCTAGGCAGAAAAGCCACAGAGCCACACCTGCCTAAATCTGAACTAGGCTCCTGAAGTCTGAGTACTGAGACACTGCCTTTCTGGAGAGGAGTCATCACACTGCTGCTCCTTACCACCTGTGTCCAAGCCACCATGTCATCTTACTATTCTTGGGTCCTTGCCATTACTGCAGCTACCCTCTTAAAACCTGGGCTTCTGCCATGACCTACCATCCCAGGATCCAGAATCCACACTGCATGGGTCTTCATTCCCCAGAGTTTGAGCACCCAATGTAACTAGTAGGTTAAAAGTTCTGAATTGCAGCTATGCACTGTTCCCAGGGCTCAAGCATCTAGAGGACCTTTTTTTCTCTGAAGCCACATCTGGCAGTACTGTGTTCTGCTTTCCAGGGTCAGAGCCACAGCTGTGTCCCAGCTCCCTTGGCATGAGCTGCTGAGATCTGCCTCCGAGTAACACACACCAGCTTAGTGGGAGAACTGTATTCACTTTGCAAGAGGGTGAGCCTGCCACTCAAGTTACAGGTACTGCAGTAGTTTTGTAAGATCCTGAATCCAAGATTCAGGATCCTGAATCCAGCCCTTTTAAGTATCTGTGCCTTGGATCCTAGTATGGCTATGAATGACCATAACGCATGTCAGAACCAACAAAGAAATAGAAATTTATGAATTACCTAGAAAGGAATTCAAACAATGATCTTAAGAAAACTCAGCAAAAATATAGGAGAATGCAGACACAATTTGATGACATCAAGAAAATGATTCATGCCAGGTGTGGTGGCACATGCCTGTAATCCCAGTGGCTCAGGAGGCTGAAGAAGGAAGATCATGAGTTCAAAGATAGCCTTAGCAAAAGTGAGGTGCTAAGCAACTCAGTGAGATCCTGTCTCTAAATAAAATACAAAATAGGGCTGGGGATGTGGCTTAGTGGCTAATACCACTAAATTCAATCCCTGATACCAAAAAAAAAAAAAAAAAGACTCATGATTTGTGAAATTCAAGGATGAGATAGATCTCATAAAAAAAAGCCTCAGTTCATGAAGCTGAAGAATTCCATTAATTAAATAGAAAATACAATTAAAACCTTCAACAGCAGACAAATAAGAAGAGAGTACATAGGAACTTGAAGATAGTCCTATTGAAAAGACTCAGAAGGAAAATAAGAATGGACTTTGGACAGCATTAAGCAAACAAATATTCACATCATGGGATTTGAAAAGGATAAGGGACAGAGAAAGACAATGTTTATTTAGTGAACAAGTTGCTGAAAAATTCTCAAGTCTTGAGATAGGAACATTAAAATCCATGAAGCTCAAAATTTCCCAAATACATCAGTTTAATTATGTATTTTGAAATTCCATAATCTCTAAACAGTTATTGTTTTAATTGGCACATAAAGTTGTGTATGTTTATGGTATACAACAAAATGTTTTGGAATAGATGTATATTGTGAAATGACTAAATCTAGCTATTTAACATATTTTACCTCACATGGTTGTTATATTTTTTTGTGGTAAGAACATTTTAAATCCATTATTTTAGCATTATCAAGAACATAATATAATACTACTGTCATCATATTGTACAACAGATCTCTTGAGCTTATTCTTCCTATTTAATTGAAATTTTGTATCCTTTGACCAATATCTTTGCAATTTGACCTCCCCCAACCACCCTAGCCCTTGTCACCATCTGCTTTTTTTGGGGGGGTGGGGTTGTAGGAATTGAACTCAGGGGCTATCGACCACTGAGCCATATGCCCAGCCCTCTTTTGTATTTTATTAGAGACAGGGTCTCACTGCATTGCTTAGCGCCTCGCTAAATTGCTGAGGCTGGCTTTGAACTCGTGATCCTCTTGCCTCCCTGTCCTGTGCCACTGGGATTACAGGCATGCACCTCGCACACCATCTACTTTCTACAAAGAGATAAACAGTTGAATGATATGGGTTGTTTCCAAAATCAGTACCTGGTCTTTTTGGTATACATACAGACATATTTTATATGTGTACACACACACACACACACACACACACAAACATATCACTAAGATTTAATGACTGTATTACAAAGTATGTCAGTTTTCCAAAGTTGTTCTACTAAATTACATACCGATTTACAGTGTAAGATAATTTTAATTTCCAAATCTTCACCAAACATGATATTGTCAGTATTAAAATTTGGCCATTCTGATCGTCATGTGGCAGTATCTTATTATCATTCAATTTGCATGCCAGAATTTTAATGAGATGAAATCTCACTATTGTCGATTTGAATGTCAGAATTTTAATGAGATTAATTATTTTTTCATATTTTTTTTGGACATTTGAAGATCCTCTTCTATGGAGTGTTTATCCATGTCTTTGACAGTTTTTACTTTCCCTTTATTGCTAATTTGTAGGCATTTTTTATGTTTCAGAGCCAAGTTCTTTACTGACTGTATTACAATCTTGCCTAACTTGTGGTTTGAATTTCCCTTTCACCATCTTCACAGTGAATTTTGATATAAAAAATGTCCATTTCTTCAATATTTTCATTAATGCTAGTGCTTTCATGCCCTATTAAAAACATTTCACCCACTCAAAGGTCAGAATTTTCTATGTCATTTCCTAGAAATATTATTGGTTCACCTCTCATACCTAGAAATATAATCTATATGGAATTGATTTCTGTGTACAATGTGAAGTAAGGGGTGAGCTTCTTTTTTTCATTATGTTATCCAGTTATTTGATTTCTGTTTATTTAAATGGTGATCTTGATAGTACCCACTCGTTATTGTTTGTTTTTTTGACTATTCTGTTTGCTGTGTTTCTCTCACATTGTCATTGTAGCTATTGATTTATAACAGATCTTGCTATGTAGTAATAATATCAAGATTGTTTTCCATATTAGTTTTGAATATTCTTTGGTTTTATTTTTTAATATTTATTTATTTATTGTGGTGCTGGCACTCAAGTACAGGGCCTTGCATATACCAGGCAAGCACTCTATTATACTCCTGTTCCCAGCTCATTTTTATTTCTATACAGATTGTAAAATCAGCCTCTAAGTTGGGGGTGGGGTGAGGATTTTGCTTGGGATCAGGTTTCATTTAATGATGGATACAGTGAAAATTTACATGTTAAAATGTATACCAATTCATGATTATAGTATATCTCTTGATTTATTTAGGTCTTTAATTTCCTACATTAATGATTTTTTGCTTGCTCTGGGAATGTCTTGCATATATTTTATTGTTTTATCCTCGTATATGGACATTTACCTGTATTTGTATGGTGACCTGCCTTTTGTTAGTGTTGCTTGAGTTACTTGTAATTTCATAGTTTCATGTATGTTTGTATGGATTTTATTATACACAAAATCAGTTTTCTCCTTATAAAAATTGCTATGTCCTTTATTTTTCTTATTGTATTGATGTGTACCTTTTGTATACTCTTGATTAAGTGGTGATGAAGTACGTTTTTATCTCATGCAGTTTATCAGGGAGAAAGCATTCAATATAACTATGTAAAACAGTTTTAGTGTTTTTTATTACTAGCATAATTTTTATTGTATATTAACTCTATCAGGTTAATTGGCAGAGTTCTTCCCATTAATAGTATTGAAGATTTTATCAAGTGTTTTTTTTCATCTATTAAGGACTATGTGATTTCTCCCCATCATTATTCTTCTATTTGTTAATGTGGTGAATTATAATGATTGATTTTTCAAGTATCAAACCATCCTTACATTGGAAAAAGCACAACTATGTTGGTATATTATTCTTTTTAAAACATAGCGAATTCAATTTGCTGTAATTTTATGAATCTTTTTTTTAAAAAACTAGTTTACTTCTAGAATTTTAAGTTAGGACAAAATTTAGTGAAAGTACAGCATTCCTATATACTTCCTACCCCCACCCCTCCAAAAAAAAAAAAAAAAAAAAAAGCATACATACTCCTTTACTGTTAACCTGTCCCACTTGATTGGCACCTTCTATACAATTGATGGACCTACATTGGTGCACCATTATAATCCTAAATCCATGGTTTATTTAGGTTTACTCTATGTATTATATATATTCTATGGATTTGAACAAATATATAATGATATCTTTACCTTATTCTGTGCTATACCTATTTTCCTTTCCTTTTTCCTAATGTTGGGAAAATGTTAAGTTCGTACTCATAATCAACATTTATCTCTAGTTTTCCTTTTTTATATCATCATTGGTTGTGGTTTCATGGTTATATTAGTCTTATAAAATGAGTTTGGAAGTCTTTTTTACTCTAACATGTGGAAGAATGCATGAAAGTGATTTTGAGATCTATGTTGATAAACAGAATACTTGACATTTTGTGGTTTTTGTTTTGTTTTCTGTTTCATTTTTCTCTTGTGTCCTTGATCCTAAGGTCTTGTCTCCCAATATGTCATTGTTATTAAAAAAAAACAACAACACATAAATAAGCTATGTTTGGACTCTGGATGTTGTTATAACCCCACAGAGCAATACCTGTTTGGGCCAGTAGCTACCATAAGGGCAGATCACTTCTATCTGATTAGAGGCTTATTTGATTCAAAGCTAGACTTCAGTATTCCAGAGGGCTGGTTTCTTTCCAGTTTTCCTTTACTGTTAGGGAGTACGTCTTCAGGTCTTCCAGCTGAACACCTAGATGTTTTACAATATCTTTTCCATTTTGGTTTTTGACCTATAATTTTCTTTTACCAATAAACTATTTTGGCTGGAAGTTCTGTTAATTTTCTGAGCCTCTGGCCACACAGTTTTTGTTTAGTTTCTCTCTCTCTCTCTTTTTTTTTTTTTTTTAACTAATTTGCCAATTGACAAATGTCCCATCAAAGGAATCAGCAAGTGAATGTCTGGCTTCCTTTTCTATATAGCTTTCTCCTTGAGATTTTAATGACTCAGGTGCCCATTGTCCCTTTTATTCTCTGATACCTTCAAAAGGTGCTGTTTAAAAATACTTTCTCCAGTCTATCTGGCTATCTTTGAGAGAGATTGTTGGATGAAGTGTTAGTTGGCTATTGATGGAGAAAATACATGTGTAATATTACCACAGATGTCTTTATATTTCAAAAGTGGATTTGAGTGGGAAGCAAGTACAAGACTCTAGAATGATGGAAAGATGGAGATAACTGCAGAAATTTAGTTGGCAAAAAATAATGATGATCTGTCATGTGAATTAGAAGTTGATGAGGCATCACTGGAATAATCTATTTTTATTCAACATCTGTTGGCACAAGTGAAAAATAAATTTGCTTGTTTGGTAATTGATGGACCTTGACAGAAATATTCATTTTAGTCCATTTCCTTCTGCTCCTACTTTATTACCTGAAAAAATTTCACCAGATTTATTTTCAGCCTTTTATCTATTTCTATGTGACTTATTCTCTACTTTGTACTAAAACTAATTTGACTACCTATTCATTTTTTTCTGTTTGCCTTTTCCTTAGTTTTCAACTCCATATGAGTCTTGAAATGTGCTAACTTTTATATAAACTTGGGGAAAGGTGCCTAAATTTTATGCTCATTAATTTCTTCCTTTTTGCTTTTTTTAAAATTTAATTTTCTATTCTGGGTATTACATATTATCATTTTTAAAAATATTTTAATAATTTAGACTTAGAAGCAGATTTTCCTGCCAATGTATTAACATCATCAGAATATTATCTACAATTTTATTAATTAGTCAGTAATAATCTAAAACAACACTTGCCCATAAAACTGAGCACTACAAGACGATGGGCATTTGCTATATGTGATTATTGAACTCTTGAAATGGAGTTATTGTCACTGAGAAACTGGTATTTTAAATTTTCTCAAATTTTAACTAAAGTTGAAATAGCCATGTGTAGATAGTAGCTACCACATGGCACAGTGCAGATTTAGAACACATGTAATTGATTTAGGTAAATTTATCCTCCGGAGAACCCAAATTGCTGTATAAAAAATAGCTGATTTAACTTTTTGAAAATACATCTTTAAAACAATATACAATTTCTAATCTTTCTTTTTAAAACTTATTTCTTTTAATTATGTATATAGACAGCAGAATGCATTTTGATTCATTGTATACAATTGCAGCACAAGTTTTCATTTCTCTGATTGTACATGACATATCATTGCACCATATGTGCAGTCATACATGTACCTAGGGTAATAATATTCATTACATTCCACCATCTATCCTGCCCCCATAGGCTCTCCCAATCTCTCCCTCCCTTTGGCCCAATCAAAGTACCTCCATTTTTCCCATGCCCTCCCCCATTATGGATCAGCATCCACTTATCAGATAGAACATTCATCCTTCAGTTTTTTGGTATTGGCTTATTTTGTTTAGTATGATATTCTCCAATTCCATCCATTTACATGCAAATGCCATAATTTTATTCTCTTTTAATGCTGAATAATATTGCATTGTGTATATATACCACAGTTTCTTTATCCATTCATCTACTGAAGGACATCTAGTTTGCTTCCACAATTTAGCTATTGTGAATTGAGCTGCTATAAACATTGATGTGGCTGCATCACTGTAGAATGCTGATTTTAAATCCTTTGGGTATAGACCGAGGAGTGGGATAGCTGGGTCAAATGGTGGTTCCATTCCAAGTTTTCCAAGTTCCATTCTTTGGAGATTCTAAGGAATCTTCATAATGCTTTCCACATAGGTGGTACCAATCTGCAGTCCCACCAGCAATATATGAGTGTGCCCTTTCCCCCACATCCTTGACAACACTCATTGTTGTTTGCATTCTTGATAAATGTCATTCTGACTGGAGTAAGATGAAATCTTAGAGTAGTTTTGATTTGCATTTCTTCAGTTACTAGAGGTCTTGAACATTTTTTCATATATTTATTATTAATTGTACATCCTCTTCTGAGAAGTGTCTGTTCCGCTCTTTAGCCCATTTATTGATTGGGTTGTTTGGGGGTTTTGTTGGTGGTGTTATGTCTTTTGAGTTCTTTATATATCCTGGAGACTAGCGCTATATTTGATATGCGCGTGGCAAAAATTTGTTCCAAAATGTGGGCTCTCTCTTCACTTCATTGATTGTTTCTTTTGCTGAGAAGAACATTTTTAGTTTGAATCCATCCCATTTATTAATTCTTGATTTTCTTTCTTGCACTTTAGGAATCTTGTTAAGGAAATCGAGGCCTAATCCAATGTGATGAAGATTTGGGCCTATTTTTTCCTCTATTAGGCTCAAGGTCTCTGGTCTAATTCCTAGGTCCTTGATCCATTTTGAGTTGAATTTTGTGCATAGTGAGAGATAAGTGTTTAGTTTCATTTTGCTTCATATGGATTTCCAGTTCTCCTAGTACCATTTATTGAAGAGGCTACCTTTTTTTCCCAATGTATGTTTGGCTCCTTTGTCTATTATGAGATAACTGTATTTATGTGGGTTTGTCTCTGTGCCTTCTATTCTGTTCCATTGGTCTATATGTCAATTTTGGTGCCAATACTAAGCCGTTTTTTTTTTTACTTTAGCTTTCCAGTATAGATTAAGGTTTGGTATTGTGATGCTTCCTGCTTCACTCTTCTTGCTAAGGTTTGCTTTGGCTGATTTGGGTCTCTTGTTTTTCCAAAGGAATTTAATGATTGCTTTTTCTATTTCTATAAGGAATACCATTGGGATTTTAATTGGAATTGCATTGAATCTGTATAACACTTTGGGTAGTATGGCCATTTTGACAATATTAATTTTGCCTATTCAAGAGCATGGGAGACCTTTCCATCTTCTAAGGTCTTATTCAATTTATTTCTTTAGTGTTCTGTAGTTTTCATTGTAGAGGTCTTTCACTTCTTTTGTTAAATTGATTCCCAATTTTTTTTTTGAGGCTTTTGTGAATGGGGCAGTATTTCTAATTTCTCTTTCAGAGGATTCATCACTGATGTATAGAAACACATTTGATTTATGGGTATTGATTTTCTATCCTGCTACTTTGCTGAATTCATTTATTAATTCTAGAAGTTTTCTCGTGGAGTTTTTTGGATCCTCTAAGTATAGAATCATGTTGTCGGCAAATAATTATAATTTGAGTTCTTCTTTTCCTCTTCGTATCCCTTTAATTTCTTTCATCTGTCTAATTGCTCTGGCTAGAGTTTCAAGGACTACGTTGAATAGAAGTGGTGAAAGAGTGCATCCCTGTCTTGTTCCAGTTTTTAGAGGGAATGCTTCTAATTTTTCTCCAGTTAGAATGGCCTTGGATTTGGCATAGATAGCTTTTATAGTGTTGAGGTATATTCCTACTATCCCTAGTTTTTCTAGTGTTTTGAACATGAAATGTGTTGTATTTTGTCAAATGCTTTGTCTGCATCAATTGATATAATCATAAGATTCTTATCTTAAATCTATTTATGTGATGGATTACATTTATTGATTTTCATAATTTGAACCAACCTTGCATCCCTGGGATGAACCCCACTTGATCATGTACATTATTTTTTAAAAAATGTTTTTGTACACAATTTGCCAGAATTTTATTTAGAATTTTTTTTATTAATGTCCATCAGGGATATTGGTCTGAAATTTTCTTTCCTTGATGTGTCTCTGCCTGGTTTTGGTATCAGGATGATACTAGCTTTGTAGAAGCTAGTTTGGAAGGGTTCCTTCATTTTCTATTTCAAGGAATAATTTGAGGATTATTGGTATTAATTCTTCTTTGTAGATCTTGTAGAAATCAGCTGTGAATCCACCAGGTCCTAGGCTTTCCTTGGTTGATAAGTTTTTGATGGCAGCTCCTATTTCCTTGCTTGAAATTGATCTGTTTAAATTGTGTATGTCTTCTTGACTCAGTTTGGGTTGATCATATGCCACTAGAAATTTGTCTTCAAGGTTTTATATTTTAGTGGAGTATAAATTTTCAAAATAGTTTCTAATTGTCTTCTGTATTTCAATGGTGTCTGACATGATATTTTCCTTTTCATCACAAATTCTGGTAATCTGAGTTTTCTCCCTCCTTCTTTTTTGTTAGGGTGGCTAAGGGTTTGTTAATTTTATTTATTTTATTTTTCAAAGAACCAGCTTTTTGTTTTGTTACTTTTTAAAATTGTTTCTTTTGTGTAAAATACTTTGATATCCACCCTGCTTTTAATTATCTCCTATTTTCTACTACTTTGGGTGTTGGTTTGTTCTTCTTTTTCTAGGGCTTTGATACATAATGTCAGATCATTTATTTGTTGACTTTTTCTTCTTTTAATGAGAGAGCTTAATGCAATGAACTTTCCTCTTAGCATTGCTTTCATTGTTTCCCAGAGATTTTGATAAGTTGTTTCAGAGTTCTCATTTACCTCTAGGAATTTTTCTAATCTCTTCCCTGATATCTTCTATTATCCATGTTTCATTCAATAGCATATTGTTTAGTCTCCAGGTATTTCAGTAGCTTTCCTTTTTAATTTTATCATTGATTTCTAATTTCATTCCATTACAGTGTGATAGAATGCAGGGTAGCATCTCTATTTTTTTGTATTTTCTAAGACTTGCTTTGTGGCACAACCTATGGTCTATTTGGAGAAGAATCCATGTGCTGCTGAGAAGAAAGTGTATTCACTCATTGCTGGGTGGAATATTCTTTAAAAAAAAATCCCAATCTGTCAGTCTATGTCTTTTAATTAATGAGTTTAGATCATTCACGTCCAGAGTTATTATTGAAATATGATTTGTATTCCCAGACATTTTGGTTTATTTTTGGTTTTTAATCTTGACTTGTTTTCTCCTTTGATTGGCCTTTCCTTTAGTGTACTTCCTCCCTTTGCTGATTTTCATTGTTGTTTTTCATTTCCTCCTCCTGGAATATTTTGCTGAGGATGCTCTGTAGTTCAAGCTTTCTCGCTGTAAATTCTTTTAACTTTTGTTTATCATGGAAGGTTTTTATTTTGCTATCAAATCTGAAGCTTAATTTTACTGGATATAAGATTCTTGGTTGTCATCATTTTCTTTCAGAGATTGGTATGTGTTGTTCCAGTACTTTAATTTACTTTTAAAACCTAATATAGAAATACATTTCTACTATATCAGTTTCTGTCAGATAAAGTTGTATTCTACAATCTAAATTTTAATCACAACTTACAAATGTATTCATTTGATTACTTAACTTTTATCTCGAATTCCAAATGTATATGGTATTTGTCAAAATTTATGACTTATCTTTTTCTAGTTTCTACCCTTTTTTAGTCTTTCTTCTTGCTTTCCCATTCTCATCTTTACACCATCTCCCTTCCTATTCTCAAGATTTCAGTGTTGTTCTAGTAGACTGGCATGCCACAAAGGGTACTCACCATAATCATTTGAATGATTTTTTTTTTTTTTAACAACTCTAGTTCTGGGTTCTTTTCTAATACGAAATTTGAAGTTATGCTTCTCTGGTTTTACAAAGACATTTAAACATCACCTTTGGTATTTATCATGTCAAAAATATGGCTAATTTGGGGCATACAATTGGGAAATATGACATGGGGTAGCCACTCAAAAACTTTGACAGTGTGATGTCCCTTTACAGTCATATGAATACACTAAATTATTAAACCAGACTAAACCCCAAATTTTCCAAAACTAATTGATGATAGTCAACTTAGAGACACATTAAGTAATATTGTCTTAGCCATATTTAATAGTAACTGCATACCCACATCTGTACATGTACATACATCTAAGTCAAAAGAAATTACTGACTTAATGACTTGATGAAGAATTGTGTGTATAGAGTATTAAATTAAAAATTGTCTCGATCTAGTCTAGATGTAAGAATTCTGTTTTTTTTTTCCTTTCAGAAAGTCATGATCTTCCTCTACACTGTCCCATATGGTAGCCACTAAACCCTCTCTGGCTTCTGAGCTCTTGAAATGTGTTAAGTCTAAATTGAGACTTGGCACGCAAGACAGGAAGATGTTTCACTAGTAATTTTTATATTTATTACATGTTGAAATAGTAACATTTTAGATAAATTTGGTTTAATAAAATATTTAGAAAGTACTCATTTGAAGTGGGTGCCATAGGTGCACACCTTATAATCTCAGCAACTTATGAAACGTGGCAGGAGGATCACAAGTTCAAGGCCAGCCCAACTGACTTAGTAAGATCGTGTCTTAAATTAAAAAATAAATAAATAAAAAGGACTGAGAATGGAGCTCAGTGGTAGAGTACCCCTGAGTTCAATCTGCAATACCATTAAAAAAAATTAATTTAACTTTATTTTTATCACATCTCTGAATGTCACTACTTGAAAATTTTAAGCTTTGACACTGCTTGAATTTGTAGCTCTCATTATATTGAATTAGACCATACCAATCTAAGTCTCATGATTCCAACTGCATCATCCATCATCCCCCCCCAAAATAAGATACCATGATTAACTAATTTTGTCCCCTGGGTATCAATATATTCAGAGACATTGATCCTTTATCCTCAGAAAATACAGAGAGCAGTAACAGTACATTGTTTTGCACAATTTAACTAAAACCTCTTTTGACACTTTTATGTACGGATAGACTCATCTGCCAATGAAAATTACCAAGAATAATTTCTTGTGGTAGCATTTCAAGTGCAGATGTCATTTATCAGTGATTCATTTATACTTAGAAATTAATTAATATGTTTTCAATAACTTGTCTGCAACTAGGATTTTCTCTTTAAACTTTCACCTTTTCTCCTACTGAGGCCAAACTGCATCTTTGGAGCTAAGATTATTGATAAAATTTAGGGAGGATGTTAAAGTAAAGCTGGCAACCTAATATATATTAGCCCATCTTTTATTGAAGTTTGTGCTAGTTATTTGTAACACTGTTTCCCCTTCTTCAGCGGTCTTCAGGAGACTTTATAACTTTATTTTTTTTATTTATTTTTATGTGGTGCTGAGGATCAAACCCAGGGCCCTGCATGTGCTAGGCAAGCACTCTACCCCTGAGCCACAACCTCAGCCCAAGAGACTTTAGTTTACAAGTCATGGGCTTCTTCTCTACTGTCCATACTACAGTCCTTGAGTGATTTGTACTATCTTGACAATAATCCTTTTATTAACACAATTTTATGTCTCCCAGTATCTTTCCATGCTATAGCCTCTTGGTCACTGAACAATATCATCCCTCAGAATAAACACATTTTGAAGGTCTCTAAGTTTAAAATTGCCCTTTCTAAGAACTGTACTGTTTTACTGTTTCTACCCTCGTTTTCACCAAACTTTTAATTTCTTTTTATGACTTCTGGTCTTTGACCCCATTATTTATTCTGGTGTTTCTTTTCCATTCTGGTTGTTACTGTGTTACTGCCCACTCCGCTTGCTTGTCTAGATTCCTCAGGCATCCTCCCCAGTACTGAGCTGCCAGCCCTTCTCTTCTGTATCACACCCAACCTCTGCCAGTTGAGTCCATGGAAGCCAACTTTTATTTACCCCTTTCATTTTTATGCTATGAACTTGAAATTTCCTAAAATAGCCATTCCAGAACTTTTCTCTCCTCCCATCACAGTTCCATACTCAATTGTTTATACACTTAGAAACCAACATTGTTTCTCTTTTCATTAAAAGAATAAGACCAACTGGCAAATATTTTGCCAACCCCCACCTCCATCTCTGTATCATTCTGAACCTCTGGAAAATTAAATAAAAATTCCACACACCATGGTTGTTACTGGGTTCATAAAGATGAATGCTCCTAAGGAACTCATAGTTCAGTGTGGCATATAGGCAAAAAAAAATGAAAAAAAATGTTGAATGAAATATATGTTTATGGCAGATAGAATATTTTTGGTGCAGAGGTAGGAATATTTGAATCTTCATGACTCTTCATGAAATTTATAAGAATTAAGTGACTAATAGGATCTCTTTGGTGGCAGGTTACATTGTTTAAGATGAACATGTGGGTTTCTGTTTGTTGAATATAACTTTTTTTTATTTTGGTGATAAGGAAGAGGGAGAAATAGCCATTATGTCAATGAAATAGGAGTAGAGTCAACTCAATTCTATTTGCTATTTAATTCTTTCTGGTCTGTGACATGGTTCTCTCTATCAAAACTTCTAATTCTTCTTTTATCTCTTTGTATCCCTGTATTCTTTTTGATGAGAGTCTTTTTGACCTGGAAGGTAACAATAACATTTTTTAATGATTTTGAAATAAGGTTAACATGTTCTTGAGATTAAAATTACCTTTACAAGAAGAACTCATAAGAAGGAATAACTGCTTTATAGTTTTGAGCATATCTGTTGCCTCAGCTAATACTTGTGAGTATATTTTTGTTCTTATCCTTTAGGAGAATATAGCAATCAACACTGATGATAAAATTATCAGGGGAAGTGTCAAAGAGAAAAAGGTTTTCATGTTTGATCATTAGAAAAATACTACAGATAGGTTACGAACATCAACTGAATTGCTCTTCTCAAACTTGAGAAGCTGAAGCTGTGAATTCTGCTTTTTAAGCACCCTGGGATTTGTGTTTGGTTGCATTTGGGTCAAAACAAGTAATATCTCTTGGCTATTTTCCTCTGACATAGTTCACGTAATTAAATTTGGCAATATTGTTAAAATGTAGGTGAAATAATTTAGATTTATTTTCAAAGAATAATTTGAATTTGCTGTTTCTCTCATATTCAGATTCAAAACATTATTTGTGGCTGGAGAACGATGTGATGTGGAGACTCTGGAATGGTCCAAAAGGGTCTTCAGAGTGCCTGTCCTAGACCATTGGTGGCAAACTGGTGAGCATTTTCCAAAAGTGTATGTAGATACTGCTGAAATGTTCAAAATTTCTCAAAGATTGGAGAAGAACTTAACCTATGACTATCAGGCACCAAATCAGGATTCAGGTAGTTCTTGTTTCAGTAGGAATAAGCAATTCTTTGACTGTCATATTGTTAATATGTAACAATACAATGCATAAGTGACATTGGGGCCACCATTTTCTTGGTCCATAGAGAAAAGCACTAAAGACCTCTTTACCTTTCATTTCTTCTTAGCTTCTCATGTTCTATCTATTGCCACATCTCAGATTTCCCTTTGCAGTATCTATGGCATTCATCCCACCTTCAATGTTCACATTGCCTTGGAGCTGTGGCAGTGGTGTTATCATCTGCCTTGGTTTTAATTATCCTCATCGCTCATCTCTGTTCTTCCTGCAGTCTTATCCACCCTGCACACTGCTCCCACAGTTCCTGTAGTTCCTGCCATAGGAGTCTGTGCCATCTTTCCTGTGTCTTATAAAATCTAATTTCTTCTACCTAGCCTTCAGGCAGAAAAATTTATTTTTCTCAAAACAATTATCATAATACATATAATATATTTGTTTACTAATTTTGTTTATTCTCTGTTTTTCTTATACTAAGTGGCCCTTGGGAAAAACATATTCTTATTAAAGAGTTGGAATGTAAACTGTGAAACAAGCAAACAGGGAAAAAAAAAATCTCTTTTTTTTTTTTTTTTGAGGGATTTTTGTGTGTTTGTAAGAGTAGGTAGATGTTGTTTTGGAGCCTATTTTCCTCCTCACTTAAGTGTAGAGATTTTTTTTTTTCCATTTGACTCACTGAAAAATCTATGGGAGCCTTGTAGCCTTCATATGCACACATTTTAGTGCACTTCCACTTTGTTCATTGAATTAGAAAGGACTTTTTATATTAGTACTTTCAGCACTTCTATTTTCTGAGTATCTGGGGATAGAAAATCAAATTTGTATTAAAAATTAATCTTTCTTTGCAAAAATTAGATCTGATTTTAAATATGATTACTGTCTAGAAGATCGAGTAGGTAACTAAAGTTGAAGATCATGTTTTATATTTTTGATCTTCTTGAGCCTGAGGAATTGTGCTTCTTATGTTATCTCTTTGGATATTACTCTTAGGAAAACATGTTTTCCATATCTTTTGTAATATGAAATAGAAAATGAATAATCAGAGCAACAGACAAATTCCTTACATAGATGAAAATCAGAGAGGGTTTCTATTGTCTCTTGTTTTATTTACTAAAGGAAAAATTACTTATCTAAGTTAGATTTATAACTGTTTAGAAAATTCAGAAAATAGAACTGCATTGGGACAAAAATCAATGTTCTACATAGAAGTATAAAAAAAGACTGAGGAATTATTACCTTTGCAATATTGTATAGATGCATTCCCTATTATTCAGTAAAGTTTTAACACTTATTTCCTAGACATGAATTGAATAGAATGTCATGTGTGACAGTTTTCCTTAGCTGGTCAAAATGGAAGAACTTCTTTTCACCTACAAGTGACCTTACATAATGGAGTGACCTTCTCACCCTCAAGTGTGTGTATGAGAGTTTTGTTTTTCCTCTTTAAATGTGACTATGCCAAAGCTTGCTGAAGGAAACCTGCACTTTCAAAAATAAAATTATGATTTGCTTTTCCTTGTAGACATCTTTGTACATAATAGTCTGTGTAGATGTATGTAGTTAGTGCATTCAGGCTTAACAAAGAAACTCACTGAAGCCTGTGAAATAAGCACATGAGGTCTCTCATGAGTACTGAGTTTCATGTGAATTTGCAATTTTTCTTTAATGTATTGTTCAGAGGGAATTAATAGCCACATTGTAATGTGTGCTGTTATTGTAATCAGGTTGGAATAGGCTGCTCCTTTACTGTGGAAAACAGGGGTTTCTACTTGTAGAAGGACTGCTTCCTTCCATTCTTTACCCTGTCCTCCAATTTGATTTTATAGCTTTTTCTCAATTAAATTACAGAAATACATATATATTGAACAGGTAGGCAGATAGATAAGAATATAGAGAGATGATAAATAATTTTGTACTTATGAAAGAATTTCAACCTAGGTGATGTAGGTGTTAGCTACCAGCAGAAAACCTAGGTAGAATCTTTATTTGTATGGGAAAAATTCAATTTATCATTTCCAAGGTTGAGGTAACTGTAAAGTGATACTGAAGTTCAGCATTTGCAATCTTTTCTTTAAAGTAATATTAAATAAATATACAATTTGGGGAGGCAAAAGCAATTTCATATGGGTGATTATTAACTCTTAGGGAAAGAAAAAATATATTTCTAACCCACTGAGGAATTTTCCAGCATTTTACATATTAAATAGATGGTGGAACATTTCCCCAAGGGGCCTGCTGGTGATTCTGGATAGTGTGTAGCAGTAAGTTAAGCTGTGGCCAAATAATACTTTCCTTTATTTCAAATTTCAGTCTTCTACAGGACCTACTCTTTATTGCAATTGACTTAAAAATTGATATTTTTATGTTTGCACACTTTTATAAGTCTTCCATGTATGTCTGAATAATTCATGAATTTGCTCTTTGATTACATTAATATATTTGTATAAATGAGCTGTTTGAAAATTGTAATGTATGATTTGAAATTAGTAAGGGGTATGTTAAGTAACTAAAATTTATGAATAAAAATTGATTGGCTCCTCTGACTTAGGTTGTAAGAAGGAACTCTGCAGTCAATCTATTTATGTTACCAGACTGGTGGTTACCTAGGTATAATTTGTATTGATAATATAGACTTTTAATGACTAATATCCTTCTTTGATCCATTAATTCTAAAGCACACTTGATGTTTAATTTAAATGATATCTAAGATTCTAAATTGAAAATTAATCTGTGAAGAGGGCTGGGGATATAGCGCAGTTGGTAGAGTGCTTGCCTTGCACGCACAAGGCCCTGGGTTCAATCCCCAGCACCACCAGCACCAAAAAAAAAAAAAAAAAAAAAAAAAAAAAAAAAAAAAAATTAATCTGTAAAGAATCCAAAAACAGTTCAACAACCTCCATCTCTCATAGGAGTATCTTAATACAGACTTATTGCCATTTAAGACCACTGAAGCATTAAGCTTTTGCTTTGGATTGTAATCATTTCAATAATTCTGTAGTAAAAGAAACAGGTTTTACTGAGTTTCAAGAGGAAGGTTGTACTCATTGGATTTATGAATCTGTATAAAAGTTGAATTTCTATTCACCCAGATGTTTTATTTTCCAGTTAATTTATATGTAAGTTGATGTAAAACTTCTGGATTATCATAATCATTTTTTACATAGAAATAGAGAAACAGAGGTGCTGCAATCATAATTTAAAAAGAGAAAATTAAGAGAATTGAAAATTGTTCAATTAAAATATGGTAATTCATGTACAAAAAATGAACAGCCAGGACTTCATTATCCTTGGTTGCAGAGTTCCCAGACAAAACTCTGTATTGTCATAGTTTTTTTTTTTTTTTTTTTTTTTTTTTAAGTGCTGAGAGGAGCTTTTATAAAGATCAGACAGGAAACCTAATTTTAGAAGGAAAGAACTGTCAGGGAAGTCCATGGTGTTCTTTGCAAGTATTATTTTTTGTGAATCAAGATGACTATAATGAAATTCAGCTCCTTATAAGTAAATAACCTAATGTGGAAAATAAAAGATTCCTTAAATTTTAGAGACTCACTATTAAAACAAAATACAGTAGACCTTCTTCTCCCTTTTTGAGGTGTTCTCCTTACCTTCCTCCTTTCTTCCTTTCTCCATCCTATTTGCTATTAGACATGGTATTTGTTTAGAAATTATTGTAACAAGGCATCTTGAACTCTCACTTTTTAGCTTTCCACCTAGCACGCTAGGTGGAAACTCTTAATCCTATCACTTTGATATCAGTAAGTTACATAAAGACAAATGACTACAAACCTGGGATACTCAAGTTCCACAATGACTTTTATAATGGAAAATTTGGTGAAGGTTTTAGATCACCAGCATTTATGATTCTTTCCACCTGTCAGTGGACATTATCTATGTAGTTCCCGTCAGAAGATATGGTGCTCAAATAAAAAGTGTTTCAACTGTCTTGTGTCCAGGTAGTGATGACATAATTAAAATGAGGTACTGACTACCAACTCCAGCAGCATTAGATGACATTGTTTGTTTTGTTTTCATCCTTTAATAGAGAAGTAAAATTCTTCATGGAATTTTAAAAACCCTAAAGAGGGATTTCAATGAGAAAACAATAGGCATCTAGAGACATTAGTGATGAAGTTACTGATTTTACTTTATCTGCCTTGAGCCATCTTTGCTGAGTTCTTATATCTTGAAGTAATCAGACTATTTTTCTCAACTTGATTGAACTCCTGCAGTTTTAATTGCAATTGCAGTTCTGAAGTAACTGTAGTCTATATACAACCTAAATCCTCCTCCTTTGAGGAGGAAATTGGTAATTCTGTATTTTATTAAAGTGAACCCAAGGCTCCAGCAAGCTTCAATCATGCCAGTTCTTACATCAAAATCATTATTCCAAAGGGCACTTATACATTAATGTCATATTATTAAAGTGCCTCATGGCTACTTGACATAACAGTCTTTATTTTGCACAATTTGGTGAGATGTACTTCTTTAGATCGGGCAACTGGGACAAGACTTTTAACCACAGAAGTTGATTAGATTGACCAAATTCTTTCCTTATCCTTAGGTCTAACTGGAGAAGATCCATTAGCCCAGGGTGTTTTGTTTTTTTTTTTTTTAAAGAAAGTGATGCATTTTATTTACAAGAATGAAAATCACAAAATAGGATAATTAATTATAGTTTGGTAGAAATTATCCTAAGCCAAGACCTTTAAGGGAAATGTTACAGGCATGACTATTGCACTGTCTCATTCCTCCTAAGCAAACTGTGAAACTTTAGCCAGTATCCAAGGATTTGATTCATAGGATATTGAAGTGCAAATCACTTTTTTTGCTGGGCCATTCATTTCATTTGTTGCTATTGGATTGTCAGATAATTCTACTTTCAGGTGTCTATATTGGTATACTTATTAGAGAGAAATTTTAATCTGTCAGTCTATAGTTCTAAGTTTAGTTAGCTATAGGGAATTTTTTTTCATCTCTGAAATTCAGTACTGAAAGCTATACAATTCTATTTCTTCCCTTTTTTTTCTTTTTCTTTTTTCATTTCACCACTATGTGCTAGATGTTTGACTTTCATTCAATTTAAACATACTTAGCTAGTACCCCAAGCAAAGTCTCATGAATTTTAGAGCAAAATGCTTTCCTAGAGTTGAGGCACATGAGGCTCTATTTGATTGACACAGCAGTGAAGAAAGTGTTCTCCTGGTGGCTTTACCTTAGGATTCTATTTACAAACTTATTCTCCATGGATTGGGTGCCACTAGCTACTAGTAAATGTTCCTCTGGCTGCAGATCTATTAGAAAACTTTCTATCAACAATCAAGTGCTGCCTTATAAATTCTCCCTTTTGTTGTTTTCTGCTTCTGAGTTTTGTTCTAATGTTTCCGAGTCTATCAAATTTGGACTATTGTGACTGAATTTCTTTAAAGTACATGCCTATATATTGAAAGACTATGGATTGAAGTAGTGTGAAATGCCCTCTATGGAACCCAAAGGGTGGGTTGGACTGGACTGGAAATGCTATTGTCTCACAAACTGAGTTGTTCAGGAGATGACCGTATGCTACCATCTAATAGTAGAATGCAGTCTTTCAGTAATGGGAATTAGTTGCAACTGCTTAATGAATTTTTGTTTTTCACAATTTAGGAGTCAGAAATAAATTAATCTATTTTTCATTCATGGAAAATATATTTTAGATAGCTTAGCATGAGAAGCTGTGGTGGGGGAAAAACAGTTACACAGACACAGTGTCATCTCGGCAATGTGCAACAAGAGATGCTGTGACAGTATCCATCTGGTGAGAGAAAGAAAACGTCTTAACGTCATCACTGTTGCCTGGTTACAGCATTTTCCCCCCCTCATCTAGAGCTGTTTTCATTAGTTTAAAGTAGGTGACTTTTAATAATAATTTGAGAAGCAGGAGCTTAAAGGTAAGCTACATGAATTTGGTTAGTAGAGGGAAAGATCTTTTTTGACTTATAAGGCATGTTTGATAATACTTTCTCTTTTTAAAAGTGAATAACTGTTTACAAATTGTTAATCCACCTGAAAGTGAATTCCCAAACCAAGCAGCAGTCATTGGTTCATATATTTTCATCTTTATAGAATTGTAATGTGGAAAGAACATCAAGTTTTTTTTTAAAAAAAATACGATTATATGAATTAGTTAGGAGATATATAATTGTTTCTTAGAATCACTATTTCTGCTCATTATTTTATTAGTGATACTGTTTTGCCAAGAGACCAAACACTGGGAAATTGATTAATAATATAGTTGGTTTGGTCTTTGAAATAACATCTATTCTAATTCTCCTGTGATTGGCAAGGTTCACATTTAATCCACCATAGAAAGATGCAAATGTCATGTTTTTATAGATCTTCACAAAGACAGGAGTTTCTAAACATTTCCTTGGGGAGTCTTACTGTCTGGAAATTGGATTCCCTCTGTGTCATACAGAACTCTACACTGGGGCCCACTGGCCATACCAAATAGTTCATAATTCCTCTTTTGCTGTCAATTTTAATTTGGAAAACAGCAGGTGACTATGCTTCTTGGGAAAGCAATGTGGTAGTCAAGAGTGGTATTGAATTGTGATAAGACTGTACTTAAATCCTTGTTCCTCTATAGCCGTGAGCAAGTCCTTGATGTTCTGCTCAAGAGTTTCCTCATGGGCTTCAAGGAAAGCTCTAAATGAAGTGAAATATGCACAAGCAACCTAACAGAGTTCCTGTTCTGTAGTCAACACTCCATATGCAGTATTTTCCTTTGCTTATCTTTTCTGTGAATAACTCTTCGTGACTGTAAAGGTCATCTTTAGTATCCTGACCTATGGATATTCCGTATTCAAGAAACCTTAGAATCTACGAGCTCTGTTTATCTATAGAGTTTAATTTCTTCAAGTCATCTTGCTTATTAGCGTCAAAGCCAGAGCTCTCATTGTTCTGTGTGGCCCAGGTTCTCTTGGTATGTTTTATCTCATGCTTTCTTTAATTCAGCTTTTCTTATCCAGTTGAACTGCAGGCTGTTTATGGACTTCTTCATTGAGTCATCCACAATATCATGGAAAGGAAGTAGGATAAGACCAGTATCTCACAGCTTGAATTAGTGGTTTGCTTCCAGCAGAAAAATTCAAGTTGCTTTGAATTAAGTATTTTAAACTATAATCGCACTATCTCCTGAACACAAAGATTAAATTGATTATCTTTCACCAGTGGTCATCTCACTGTTTCTGCTTTCTTTTTGCTATCACCATTCAAGTTATTTATAGCTTACTGTGTAGATTCAGAGGTGGAGAGAGTGATTTCTGTACAAATTGCCTCTCTTCCCATCATGATTAATACGACTCAGCAGTACCAGGCTGCTGAACTAATTTATTTTTAGTACTTCAGATTTCAACATGGACTACCATCTTCTCAATCCACTTTGCCTAACCGTAGTGTTTCAGAACCACCACAGACGCAGCAGGAGCCCCATATTTACTGAGCTAAGCTTCTGAAGTCACCATCATGTTCTTTCCCTTAATCTTTGTTTACATGTACTCTTTCTGTATTGTCTTTAATTTCCAAATCCAGAACCTTGGCATTTAACCTGGACTTCTTTCTCTTTTCCCAGATTTCAATAATGATCAAGACTTTTTAATGTTGGTATTTGGTCATACCTTCCCTATATCAGACTGCCAACATCTAACTAATTTATTGCTCTGGGTTTGGATTATTAAATTGGTGTTCCAGATTGTGAGTGAGGAGATTTTTCTCTAAAGTGATTCTGAGACAATTGCCTCTACTAGTCTCATTGTTTCAGTTATTGTTCCTTATCTGATACCCAAATTTCTTTACATGCCATGGAAAGTATTTAAAAATCTGACTCTGTTTACCTCTTTCACTTTTTCTTTTATCTCTGTTAGTCTGCCTACCACTACTAGGCTTTGCTCTGCTGAATAACACGAGGTCCCTTCTTGTTTTCATTCCAGAACTCCACACATACTGCTGTTTGGTATACTCTTCCACCTTTTTCATCCCAAATAATTGTCTTTCAGTGAGTAGCATATACTTAATAAATACTTACTGAAAAGCTGACCTTTGAGTATTATTCCAGAAATAAGAAAAGTTTGTAATAGAATTCTAGCAGTAACATAAAATCTCTCCCTTCTTGAAGTTCTCTATTTCTCCTCTCTGGTTCCTATGGGGACTGCATTCTGTGATTTTCCTATTTATTTCTTAAGAGCCCTGATCTCAATGATGAGAACTGTAGCCTAAAATCATGTCAGAAATTTTTATTTACTAGCCAGCAAGCATTTTCTGAGCACAAAATGTCAGAGACTGGATTATTTGGTTCTGATGATACAATTGACTCTCAGGCACACAGAAGAAAAAACATATTTCAGCTGCAGGCTAGGAGAATGTCTTTATGTAACTATATGCATAATTATTTTTGAGGATAGCACTCTATCTTCTAAAAAAAAGATTTTGCTATATTTTAGTGGCAAATGCTCTGAGTATGTATGACTACACAAAAAACGTTGCACCAAAAGCTGAACAAAAGTACCATATCATGATATTGTGAATCTGGTGCTCTGTGTATTGTTGATAGAAATAACTCAGATAGTACTCAGTGGTGAGTTGGCTGGTTCAGAGGGTCTGAGTTGACTTTATTCTACTTACTGCAGATGATAAGAGGGCTGGATTCACCTAGAACTACTGACTGGAATTGCTGCCCACAGCATGTGTAACTTGAAGGACTCAGGGTAGTAGACCCTCTGTGCATGAAAGCTAAGGGGCTCCCGGAGATAGTGCTTGCCTATATGTGTCATAATACCCACATCAGTGTTGTCAAAGTAGTGCAAAAGTGACCATAAATTAAAGAGAGGAGACATAGAACCCACCTCTTGGTAGGAAGAATATTGAATAATTTTGGCCATATTGAATCTACCACTGTACATAAATTGAATAGTTGTGCATTTAACTTTTGGGACATTTCATAATTTACACTTTACTTATCATTCAGATATAACTTTGGTTAATATTTTAATGTGTATCTTGCCTAGATGTATACTGTGACTCAGCACATATTGTGAACCAAAAAAGTATTTTACTGTACAATCTGTTTTACCACATTTTTTTTAGAGAATATATTCTGAGATTTATTTTCAATCAATAGACAGTCTTCTCTGGTAGTTGAATGGCCTTGCATTATTCCTTAATATAAAATCCTTCCTATTTTTGAACAATCTTCTAAACTCTAACATAAATAATACTATGAGGAACATACTTGTCACTATATATAAACTATAAGTATATCCTTTTATGCATTCCTTGAGATGAAATAATTGGGTTAAAATTATGTGATTTTAGGACTGTATGTGATTTTAGGACTTTTTGTAAGTGTTGCCAAATTGCCTTTCAGAAATGCATAGATACATAGGTAGATAGATAACAAAATGATTATTTTTAGTTTGTGTGGGCCATCTACCCACACAATTTGAATCCATCTACCACCTGAGTCCTAAGTATAATCTTGTGAATTGTCATAAGAATTGGTTTCTGATGTTCAGGGAGTCACAGGATCTATTACCCCATTATGCTAATGCAGGTCTCTCTCTCTGCCTTTCCTCTCATTCATCTCTCGGGAAGTCGAAATATAATAAATCTGGCCATAAAATCGTCGCAGTATTATGAAATGATCTTTCCCCTCACTTTATCTCTGACCTTATTTCCTATTAATACTTTCTGCTTTAACACATTGGTTGCCCCATTGTTCTAGAACACTCTAGGAAAAAGCCTACCTTGAGAACTTTGCTTTTGAGGGTCCCTCTTTCTAGATATTTCTGTCCCATGTCCTCACTTCTTTCAGGTGTTTACTCAAAGGTCACTTTCTTGAGCTGGAAGATCATTCCTGCCCAAACAATATAAAATTGCAACCTCTTGTGACATTTCATAACTCTGTCTATGCTTTAGTTTTTTTCATAGCATTTATCATTCTTTAATATATATTTTAAGTTTGTATATTGCATATTGTTTGTCTCCCCAACTAGAATTCGAACTCCATGAGGGTAAGGGTTTGAGTCACTTTGGTTTATTGCTGTATCCTCATATCCTTAGTTCTTAAAATAGCAGCTAGTTCATAATAACTATTCAGTGAATGTTTGCTAATTAAGTGAACTATACCACCACTGCTTCCATTTTCAGATATGACAGCCTGTTCTCACTCCCTGCCATAAGGAATTTTCTTCCTCTGCTGAGACTTAGTCTAGGTGACCCGCACACCCTCTGTGTTCTCCATGACAACTTCAGGAGTGACTTACTTGCTTGTTATATTCATATACTTCTTTGAAATAGTCTGGACTAGGAAAAACTGTTTAATTTTTTTGACTAGGTCTGAGTATTTATCATATATAAAAAGAATATTTCATTTTCTCTCTATAGTCTTATGGTTGGATTAAATGCAATAATATGAACAACAACAAAAACACCTGGCAATGTGCATAGCATAATAATTTTTGAAATATTATGTCTGTTAGTTCTTTCTTTTTTCCCCTTCAGTTAGAAGTTTTTTTTTTTTTTTTTAAGGAAAATTTCATTGGGTGGCAACTCACTATGCAACAGAGCGAGGCAGTAAAGATTCTGTGAGGTTTCTCTATTGGCCTCTGCAGATGAATGAGATAAATGTGCCCATGTGACACTCTTCACATGTATTGGTTCCTTGCCATCCTCCTACTGGTTGTCTCTGATCTAAAGAGATTGTACTGGTGATTTGCTAAAGTTTTTTTTTTTTAATTGCTTTTATTTTTTAAACACATGACAGTGGAATGCATCACAATTCTTATTACACATATAGAACACAATTTTTCATATCTCTGTATATAAAGTATGTTCACACCAATTCATGTCTTCATACAGGTTATTTGGATAATGATGTCCATCACGTTTCTCCATCATTTCTAATCCACTACCCCCTCCCTTCCTCCTCCCACCCCTCTTCCCTAAAGAGTTCATCTATTCCTCCCATGTTCCCTCTCCCTACCCCACTATGATTGCTTAGTTTTACTTCTCTGTGTGTGGTTAGATATCTTTGTAAAGGTTTCTCCAAATGCAGTTTCCAATTCTCTTCCTTAAGGAGAATGTTCTGGTTTGTTTAATGTAGCTATTTCCCACTCACAGCAGGACATCTGTACTTCCTCTCTCCCTAGATAACTGCTGGCCAGTTAATTATAGCCTGGGTGGTGTGCAGCAGATGTTTTAGGAACATCTTTGAGATGGGCCTCTGAGAGCCATTAAGATTTTAGTCAAGAACTGCAGCCTGAGGGCTTTCTCTATCCAGAAAGTCTGTTCTGCACTTGGTCAGCTTGGGAGACTGGGTAGGTATAGGTCC
This sequence comes from Callospermophilus lateralis, assembly GCF_048772815.1. Lineage (NCBI taxonomy): Eukaryota > Metazoa > Chordata > Mammalia > Rodentia > Sciuridae > Callospermophilus > Callospermophilus lateralis. Next base: position 130,904,656 of record NC_135308.1, read on the forward strand.
ACGTGTAGGAATGTGTGCCACATGTCTATATGTTTGTGCTGCAGATGGATCAGTCTTTGATCCTAGGATGTTCAGAGGTACAAAGAGAGAAACCAAAGTGTCTATCATGGCCTTTCTCATCCTGCTTTTATCCTAATGACGACTCCTTATTGGAGTCTTAGGAACCACCATTTTTTTTTTTTTCTGATGGTATCATCTGTACTTCAGGAGCAATAGCTCTGATTCAATACCTAAATAAATTTCAAAATAAGGTTATTAGGATACTTGAATTATGAATGTTCAAAGCATAAACTTATTTCATCTACTTCAAGTAACCTGAATGAATCATCTTTCTCAGTGCCCTTAAAATCTAGATTCAAGTTCATTATACAGAAAAACACAGTTTTTGTAGCTGTATTGTAATCATAAACTAACAAAACAGCTGAAGGTTAAGAATAATAATCTCTATACAAACATACTTAAGAATCTCGGGAGGTGTGAGTGTCAGCCTACTCAGGCAGGGTTGGTGACAGTGTCTAGCTGATCTGTCCGTCCCCGTCTCCTCCTGCATTTGAGACTGAGCTTCCTTCTTGCTCCCTTTCCACACTCACCTTCTCCCAGTGGGATAAGGACAAAGTGCTGACATCTTGTATAATAATCTACAAGATGGAATCAAGTTTGGAGTAGTTTGAGTTTTGTTTTTATGAGGTGTTTTTCATTCTTTTTTGTTTTGTTTTGTTTTGTTTTTTTCTCTCTCTAGGTGGTAGGTACTGGAGCCATAGATGGGTACCACTGGTGGTTCACTTGTAGATTCTAGAGCCATCTGTTGACAAGTAGTGGAGACCTTCTGGTATCAAGAACTGCAGAGAGTTTGAACTAATATAATGGGAGTGCCCCTCTTCATAAACTAAGCTGGGCAAAAATAATTTTTGAAAGAGGCTGATTTAGCAGCTACCTTCCACCAGGGTTGGAAGAGAAACAGAAGCAGGTTGAAGGGGTGATCTCCTTTCCTAGTGTGTCTTCGTAGCCTCTGATCCTGTATGGAAAAGAACTTGGCATCCTGTGGACCTTTAAGCACTTCACTCTATAAGGTTGCTTTTTGTCCTCTCTCTTACTCATGTCTCTCAAATCAATTTTGAAGGAGAGCCCAGGTGAATACCTAGACATTCAGAAATAAGATAAAATAGGACAAAGGAGAAAATGCTGTTAACCCTTCCAACCATGTGGATTTCCTTCTGTGCTTTGATTGTGCTGTGGGGTAAATGGGCAGGGTATGGCCTGTCTGTGGAATGCCATTTCATAAGGCTTCTTCCCAATTTTTGTCATGATATAAAACTATTTGTGGACTCACTGTTAAAACATCAGAATTATCTAGTTCTGGTGACTTTCTCAGCCTTAGCATTGAGCATATAGCTTAGCATCCTAAGCACTAGACTGTGACTTAGGAGCTATGTATTCATGTTCAAGAGTCCATCTTCTGTTATTAATGCCAGATGAGCCACCATTTGTAAAATGTGAATAATAAACTGAACTACTCTGGAAGGGTAAGGAACAGTCATAAATTCTTCCCATCATTCTAAGGTGATATAAATGTATGGTAAATTATGGTTCACAGCATGGAAGAAGGAATACATTCTGCATATTTAGAAAGATGAATGTTTTCTAATTTTTTGGATTACTTTGTATATGATTGATTTGACAGTTAATCCCTTGCAGGTATTTTTGTGTAAGTTTGTGAGTATAATGTTAAGACAGTTGTTCCCAAACTTTTCATATCAATGTCCTCTTATCCTCCTCTTCCATACATAAACATTTTATATCCTTAAGATTCTGGACACTCCAAATTTGTATTCAGGTATAACAAATGCATTCCTCCTTAAATATAATCACTTTGGAACTATCGTTATCAGGAAATAGATGCTACTATTCTGGCTGTTTTAACTTGAGATGAAAAAAAGAAATTTAACACTTTTGTTAGTCTATGTAAGCTTATTATAACTTTATGGTCTTGATGAACTAGTATAGCATGAACATATGCCTTCCTATGTCTAGGGGCTTCTAGACATGCAGGGTCAACAGACCCAAAACGAGTTGGTAAAGCACTGACAGATTCAGTGTGAGATGCAGGGTCTCTAGGCAAGTGCAATTGTTAGGAAATTAAAGCATGACATTATTCTCACATTTATTTTATAAACAAAGGAGGCTATTTAATTCAGAGAACAAGCTACAAATACCTGAAATGTTTAGCCCTGAGCTATAGTTTATAATGATATACATAATAACTTAGGTGAGTCAAGAGAAATCACCTTTCTAGTGATCTGGCTTTTAACCTTTGTTGTAAAAGCTTCACAGCCACAGCATTTTCTATTTTTCATGGCTCTTGATCTACCAACAAGTATAGTAGAGCAGCCTTTCTCCTCTTTAGAAAAAACACTACTATATACATTATTATAAATCTATACCTTTAAGTTTTAAAACTATAAAAACATTATAAATTATTGTATTGTTTTATTTTTAAATAATACATTTGAAATATTCATCTCTTCCTAATGCAAGTGAAGTACGAGGCAAACTAGGAGGGGTTAGAATGTGCATGCAGGAGCAGCATTACAATTCCACATTGAAACACTGCATGATAACTGCATTTCTTTCTTCAGAAACTGGATCTCCAATTACAGCATCATGTATTGGATTAGGTAACTCTAAAACACCTCCTCCAGGACAAGCAGGAAAATGTGTTCCAGGATACAATGGTAAGAAATGACTGTGATCATTTTAAATATGTAATGTTAATAAATTTAAATATTTTCCTGCTCCTAGAATATATTATATTTTATGAAATCTTCTATGTACTTAATAGGTATCTCATTGGATGAATGCATGGTAGCAGATGCCTATAATCCTACTGGCTCAGGAGGCTGAGGCAGGAGGATCACAAGTTCAAAGCCAGCCTCAACAAAAGCAAGGTGCTAAGCAACTCACTGAGACCCTGTCTCTAAATAAAATACAGAATAGGGCTGGGGATGTGGTTTAGTGATCAAGTGGCCCTGAATTCAATCCCTGGTACCAAACAAAAAAATGAATGTCTTAATTTTTTAAAAAATATTTGTTTTAGATGTAGGTGGATACAATAACCTTTATTTTGTTTTTATGTGATGCCGGGGATTAAACCCAGTGCCTCACATGTGTTAGGCGAGAGCTCTATCACTGAGCTACAACCCCAGCTCAAATGTTTTAATTTTTGCTGTCAAAAGTAACATGGTCTTCCAGGGACATGTTCTATCTAAATGGTTGTAACAGCAAAAGAACAATATAATTTATAAGGCACTTGAAGAATGTGGTGTGATATGACTGTGGGGAACATGTGCTATGTGCTCAATATTTGTGTACATCATTTCATTAATGTTGAAGCATATTTACTTTAGAGACACTGTAACCATTTAGAGATCAGTAGTGTGATACTCAAAGAGACTAAATAATTTTCCTAGGATAGCTTGACTGGTTAGCTCCTCGGGACAGTGCAGACCACTGTGTTTTATCTCATTTGTTTCCTTGCTTTTGTTACAAAATTGGCTGCTGATTCCCTAACACATATTACTCTTAATTTAGGCATGAGGAAAAGGTTTTTAATCTTATTGGCTGAAAATAAGATGAGTAAGAGTTCTAAGAGTTTTTTTTCTTTTTCTTTTTTTTTTTTTTTTTGGTACTGGGGATTGAATATAGGGTGCTCCACAATTAAGCTGCATGCCTGGACCTTTTCATTTTTATTTTGAGACAGGATCTCCTCACTAAACTGTTGAGGCTGGCCTTAAACTTGCAATTTTCCTGCCTCACCTTCCCAAGTCACTGAGATTAGAGGTATGCACCACTGTATCAGTCAAGTGAAGATTCTAAAAAAAAACATTTCTTTGATGCTGGCTTCAAGTAACAGAGGTATATTTTTTTGTATTTGTTTTAAAATTTATAGCAATCATCATAATAGATGAATAATTTCCCTTGGCTACATTTCCTACTATATAAATATACAGCTAACTTTTCAAACATTTAGTTTTCATATTTCTGAATAAGAATAATACTTTTATACACTTTCTAAGGGGGCTGAATTGTGACATTACGGAGCAAAGCATTAACACAGTGTCTGGCCAATAGAAATATGGAGCAAATCTTAGCTAGTATTAATGTCTTAGCTAGTATTACTAGTGATGTTTCCGAGAAGCCAGACTGATTTGACTTTGACTCACATTCATTTTATTTATTTATTCATTCATTTTATAGGAAATGAAGAATGCGGCACCAAGGTTGTATCATTTTCATAAGGTCACATTATGTACCTTAATAGATTTTATGAGGAAAAGTCAGATTTAAAGAATAGAGTATGATTTACGGTAGAATACTTGTGATTGACCCTAGAGCTCTGTGAATGCTAGGCAGGTACTCTGCCAATGAGCTTCCACCCTCACTCCTCCCAGTAATATTCTTAACAAAATTTATAGAGATTTGTCTTTTGCCTCTCTAATATAAGAATAGTGCATTTTCCTCCTTGAACAATGTCTACTTTGGGAAACCCAGGTCATTTAGTTTAAACTGGCAGCCATATTTATAAAAAGAAACTTTAGACTCTTTATTCGGGATAAATATATAGTCAGTGTCTTCTCTAGCTGTAGACAGGTGAACCCAAATTTAGTGAAATCCCCCATTTGAACAGCTCTGTCATTCCTGTTCCTTTTATCAGAAAAGTTGCTTTTGTGTTGAGACATTTTTAGGGGTCACCAATGGGGGAGGTGTTAGACACATTTTCCTTGAGTATGTCTTTTGTATCCAGATGTAAGTGAGGCTTTGATGCCTCATAGAACTTCAGTACAGAAGTTTCTGATTCTCTGAAAGCCGCTGACTTGCAGACAATTAAACTCTCATAACCCACGTACCAGAAAAACCCTTAAATGTGGTATAACAATTTTACTTCATTGAGTACCTTATGCAAGCTTGTCACTTAACTTTCCTTTTCCCTAGTACAGTAGGTTTTTTTTTTCTTTTCTTTTTCTTTTTTTTTTTTTTTTTGGTACTAGAGATTGAACTCAGGGATACTTAACCACTGAGCCATATCCCCAGCCTTTTAATTTAGAGACAGGGTCTTGCTGGGTTGCTTAGGCCTTTGCTAAGTTGCTGAGGCTGGCTTTGAACTCTCGATCCTCCTGCCTCAGCCTCCCAAGCCGCTCCCCTAGTAATTTTTATGCCAAAACAATAAAAAGGGAATTGCTCCTATATTATAGGCAGGAAAACTGAAGAGGTGATAGATTATGCTCAGGGTACATAGCAATGTTGCCACTGTCCTGAGATTTGAGAAACAAAGATACATTAGGCATGGCCTCTATCTCTAGTGAACTCACAAGCTAGTGAAATACAGACACTCATAACTCTACTAATTATCAAAATAGTGTATAAACAAAGTGCTCCAGGAGCACAAAGATGGTAGCACTTTTCTATGTATGGGCCCATTGTCCACCTCCTCTCATAGCTGTTTACAGTTGAATGACCTGGGTGAACAGAACCACATAAAGATCCCATTAAAGTCTAAATGATACTGATGTGTCTTCATTTTAGTTTGCTGTGAGGGGTACTGAATGTGAATACAAGCTTAGAATAAGCACATTCAGGGTTTATCAAGATATCACAGAAGACATTTGGATAATATTTCAGAAGATCAAATTCAAGTAATTTAAATCTCATAAGTGGATATGAAGACTTAAATCAGAATAAGTGGTTTTTGTGCTTTTTAAAAGTTTTATTTTTATTCTGTGTACTATTTCTGATGTATTTTAAACTTTATTTCCTTTAAATTTGAAAAGATGAATATATTCTAAATGTTCTTAACTGATGAGAAGGGTATAAGCAAATTAACAAAGATTATGAAATCATACATGCCAACAAATTTGAAATACAGTGTCTTTAAGGGAGATTATGAAGGAAAATTTATGACCTCATAGAGAATCAAACAAATGTCCATAATTTCTGTAGGATATTTTAACTTATTTGTATACATTCAGGGTCTTAGAGGATTTAAAAATCACTTTTTAAGCTAGAGTTTGGCAGTTGAATATAGAAAATATGAAAAATGTTTATGCTTTAAACATTTTTATTTTATAAACATTTTTATTCAAAATTTTATTTATATTTTACTTTGTAGTTATGATTTTGGATGACAACATGCAAAAACTGAAGGCTCGACGTTTAGGAAATATTGTGGTAAAGTAAGCAAACTTTTCAATGCTATTATTTAAAAGGGCAAAAGTGTTTATATTATAATAAGGAAAATAATAGAGTTATTAGATTAATAGTACAAGTGAGGTTGTTGCAAAATGAGTTTTAGTACTGCTTGAGAATTATATCAACTCTGTTGTAATTTAAAGATGGAAACTCCATAAATTTTTTTTAAATTTACATATAATTTTTTAAAAGATAAATCTTGCACTTTTTAAAAATAACTTTTTTCTGATTATACAAATAATGTGTAGATTATAAAGGTAACTTGTACCTAACAGCAATTCATTGTTAATTTGGAATACATGGTCTGTGTTGCAAAATGACATTGCAATCAACGTGGTACTCCATATATGGTAGTATTTCCTTAAGTTTAGGATGGAGGCTGAAAAGTTCCTACCACTTAGTGGCATCATAGGGCAACCTGTTACTCATGAGCTTGTGTTCATGCTGATATAAACCTATGGCTCTACCAGTCTTTTGAAAGTATAGCACATAAGATTATATATAGTATGTTATAGTTGATAATAAGTATACAGACATGTTACTGGTTTGTATATTTACTATGCTAGACTTTTTATCATTACTTTAAAAGTGTATTCCATCTACTTAAAAAATATTTACTGTAACGCAATATAACAATTTATGCTGGCAGTAGCCTTATGAATATCATATTTGTCCTGCAATCAAGACTGCATCAACTAGTAGACTTATACTTTCAAGGAGTGTAAAAAGCACTTTATGATGCTCGCATAGCATCTCCATCACTCAGGACACATTTCTCAGAACATATCACATCATAAGGTGACATATGACTATATGGCTGTCTACTTTTTGACAAGCATTTTACATAATTGAATTAATTAGATATGTTTTCAATAGATTACTGTTTTCTCTTAAACCTTCCTCAGAAGCATTTTTGTCTTGAGGGTGCTGGGAGTTGAATCCAGGACTTTGCATATGCTAGTCAAGTGCTCTACCTCTGAGCTACCTCCTCAGCCCTTCAAAAGCATTGTTACTTTTTACTCTGTCCTGTAAAAATCTTTGTATTCACTCTTTGAATTGTTATGATTATAAGTAATACTGTATTAAATACACTTTTGGTTTTGTCTTTTTTCCTTTTCTAATTATTGATACAGTATTTAATAGATTGCTAAATGTATAATTACTGGGGTCAAAGAGTAACATACTATAAAATTCCCAACTTAACCAAATACCACCATTCTTTGTTAATATTGTTCATCACTGTTCAATTGATAGGTAAAAATGCTAATGTTTGAAGTGAAATGTTTAAAATTACTTTGCGATCAATACTTTAAAATTGTTAACACTAGCCAGGCACAGTGGCGCATGCCTGGAATGCCAGTGGTTCAGAAGGTCAAGGCAGGAGGATCATGAGTTCAAAGCCAGCCTCAGCAAAAGCAAGGTGTTAAGCAACTGAGTGAGACCTTATCTCTAAATAAAATACAAAATAGGGCTAGGGATATGGCTCAGTGCTTGAGTGCCCCTGAGTTCAATTCCCGGTACAAAAAAAAAAAAAAAAATGTTGACACTAGTGAAAGCTGAAGTGGAAGTTGATTCAATTGGAAGCCACATAATATGTGCATTTAAATAATTGGTACAGATTGTTTTCATTAATTTATCTTATTATCATTATTTTTTAAGGCTTTACTAATACTTCTTAAGTAGTAGAATTCACCAAAATGAGCTGCTATAAATATAAAACATTGTATGTCAGGTCTTAAAAGAGATTTGTTTTCTCATTTATTTCTCTTAGAATTCAAAAGAACTCTTATTACTTAGCATTCGCAGACTGTCTCCCTTTAATAAAATATTTTAAGTGCTGTGGAAATTACAAGAAAAGCAGTAGTAAAATGTATTTCTTCTCATGGAGATATTTTAACTTTACAAAAGTTAATAGAGCAGATACACACCACGGCACATTTTCTTCCTCATACTTTTATGTTATCAGTAAACATGTAGGCACTATATTATTTTTTGTAAAGTTTTAATTTAAAGATAGTATATCCTAAAATAGGGAAAAATTAAATATTGAATATGCCATTAGTAGTCATAGTTCTCTAAATCAAAATCCATATTCACATAGAACAAGTTGAAATATGACCTGTTAGGGGACAAATAGCAAGGGGGGTGGAGGGCTTGCTCAAGAAAACAGTATAAACACAATTGTGGGTGGATGTTTAAATTGCTTAAGGAAGCACATGGTTTTTGAGAGCTTTTCAAAGCACTCTAACTGCATACATTGTTATATAACCTAACTATAAATGAGTCATCTATTTCATAAAGCAACTCTTTTAAGATCCCAGAGGTGGCATTTGATGCCAGCACAGTTTTGAACCTCTCCTGGGTTCTGTCACTCTAATTATGGGTAATTTTGCCCTGCATCCTTCAACGATACTGAAGTACAGCCATATCCCACATAAACTATGACTTTTCCTTATGGCCTTATGTTATTCCAAGTCCTTGAAAGTAACACAAATGTTGCCTTAAAGCAATCCATTGTTTAGATTGTTACCAGTTCAGAATGATTTTCTTCCCTCTGTATTCCTAAGCAGGGAATTTTATTTTATAGATCTGGTATTGTGAGATTTCATTATGAATTATGAGGATGCCAATATATAAAGACGTGCTTTGGGATTTGTTCTTCCTAGTGGTTAATGGTGAAACTGAATATCTAAAAAGATTACATATATGATTGCATTAGAAAGGTAAGGGGAAAATAATCAGAAAACAAACAAAGATTACTAAAAGGTATTTTTTTCCCCTCTCTGCCCTCAATAGAACAAATGTGGAACTGTTTTTCAGGAAATCAATTTTATCTATGAAAAAAAGGACACACTTTTGAAAACCTCATTGCCAATACCTACTCTACTGTAAATCATCAATATAAAAATTTCCCATGCATCCCAATGGCTGTTTGCAGCATGTGTAGGATGTTTTCATATTTACATCAATAAAAGTTGCTCATGTAGGTCCTTGTTTAGACCTCATGATTTATTAAAAATAACACAGGAACAAAACCCACAAATCTCTTGATTAGCTTAGCTTTCCCACCTGCTTTGTTGTGGCATTCTAGACATAATTTCTTTTCTTTTCTGTGGACCCTTTACTAGAAGGTAAAAATTTTAATGATTCTTAAACTAGTGTAAGCTATGGCATATGATAAACAGGATCCTACAGTTTTTAGTGTCTTAGAAGATTACTTGCATTCACAGAATTTACCTTTCTAGCAGGAGAGAAAACTTCAAGCCCACATAGACATTAAAAAATTCTTTTGATTTTGAAGCATACTCCAAGCAGTTAATTTAGTGAGAAAGTTATGGTATCTGAGTTGCTATGAATACAAAATGCTCATGAATTTTAGAAGGTGCTCCTGTAATTGCATCCAGAGCTCTAAAGTGCAGAAATAAAACTATGAGTCAGTAATTTTCAGGCAACAGAGAGCAGAGTATGAAAGAAAATTTTAACTACAATTGCCTGCCTTGGTACCACGGTGCTCTCTGTTATTAAAGCCATAGGTCTCTGGCTCTTCCTTTCTGATGGGCGTACGTGTTTCTGACCAGATCTGTTGTTGCTATTGGAAATGCAGCTTATTCACCCCTGCTGTGTTCTGCTGACCTGTGCCCCATAGACAGTGGTGGGGGCGAGGGAGCTGTATGGAATTGTCCAAGTGACTTTTACTTAACTGCCTGCCAATTTCTCATTCTCCAGATATTGAACTCTTGGCTTTTAATGATATATTTTTTTTCACATCTCTATGCCTTCACAGCAGTGATTCAGTCACCATACTGCCATCTTGGGAAAGAGCCAGGACATCTCTCTTTTCATCCAGTATTCTTTGAGTAAAACCAACAATGTCACCACCAACAATGTCCCTTTTAAAATCTCATGTACAGATCTTAGTATGATCCCTGGTTAGCCTCATAATGACACTCTGAGGCAGACAAAGGGACAGATATTATCCTCATTTCAGACGTAAGAAAGGAAGCATCATTAGTAGTTACACAGTTAGAATTCACATTATCACCCAGTCCTTTGTCTGCCCACAGAGAATGAAATGATGGCCTAGGCAGTTTCTTTTGGGGAGATAAAAAGTAACTTCATATGAAAATCTTAAGTAAAGCCTAAGGACCCTGTAGGAAGTACCAGGAGTACAAAGTTAGAATTTAACTCCAGATTTCTCTGGGAAACTGGAGTTTTGTTTTCAATTTATTTCTGAATCTACAGGGATTCCTGTTACAGTAGTAAATACAGAAAGATCATCCTTTATCTGGGAGCTTTACACTGCAGAATGCTTGGGATGTGTTACCTTCTAGAGGGATGGACATTCCCCGCCTGCCCTCATGGTTGAAGGATTTCCCTGTATTCTGATACCTCCCTCCCACGCCAGTATCACCTGCCTCATTTATTCCTCTTCTCCCATCAGAATGATCTCTTTAGAAAGGAGATTCTCTACAAGGAGCTACTAATTAACCCTTTGAGGAGTTATAATAAATACTCGTTTTTCACTTTGCTTGGAAGAGTTGTGTAAAATTTCATAGGATGGTAGCATTTGTTTTCCAATTTGAAGGATGAGTATATGCATTAACCAGCCCCATTTCTTCTTTTTTCCTCTTTTCCTTCCTTCTGCAAGTGCAGTGCATTTTTATGTTTAACCTCAGAAAAAGCATTTTTTTTATAGTTTCAGAAAAAGATCCCCAGTGCACCATTATTCCAGAAGAAAGAATTGCACTTAATGTTGGATAATCCTTCAGATAGCAATGGAGAGAAAAGTGTTCACTCAGAATATTGCAAAAAAAAAAAAAAACGAATTCTGCTCTGTCTTATACACACATAACTTCTGTCTGGATCTTTCTTTTCTCTCCTTTTTTTTTTCTTTATTGGTTCTTTTTATTTGTACATGACAATAAGATTCATTATAAAAGCATAGAATATTTTTTCACATGTTACTTGTTTAATATGTATGTATCACAAATACTTCCAATTCTGGTAACTTTATTCTTTTCTGCTTTTCTTTCTCTTGTATGGTTCTTCCCATAGTTTCCTCCTTAGACACCCTTTATGATATTCAGATAACATCATCTGAATTTTTAGAGACACCACACTTTGTTAGTGAGGAACAGGAGAGCATCCCCTCATTTTGCCTTACCAATTACCAATTGTAATATCCTGTCTTACTTTCTAGTCTGACCTTCAGTTAGATTTGTGTATAACAAAGCAGTTTTCTGGGGACATTTCAGAAATATCTTGAGATATACATATATGCCATTTCCAGCATTTCCACATTTTGGATAGGGATAAAAACTTACTTCAAGAGCCTCTGGTAGTGCAAGGTTTAATCACTTGCTATAAAACATGCGTGAAAAAAAAGCACCTGAGTATTTACATTTTTACATTATTGTTGACTTAAGGGAGTGGGTATCATGTGCATCAATCTTCCTTCCCATTTGCTTTTCAAAAATACAGAATTTCTTGTAGTTTACTCTGTGTGGGAATTGCTATATATCAGAGACCAGAGTTCAAATTTTTGTATTATTAATGGTTACCACACTGATTGATGAATACCAAGCCCCAAATAAATACTGAATGAATGAATAAAATGAATTCTTGAGTTAGTTCACAAATGAATGAGTGAATGAATAAAACAATGGCATAATCTCTCAATTGTTTTCTTTTCTCGTTTTTTACACCTTCATTTTCTCTCAGCTAGTTCTACTCCCATCTTCCCTGTCCTACATCAACCTGCGTCTCTCTGAATTAAACCAATGACTTATATCACTCCTTTCAGTCACCCACAAACTAATAAAAAGTAGAATCTAACTTACTGCCTGTAGGTACTCCAGCTGTTGCTTGCTCCACTTGCCTGAAATGGCAATCATAAGAATATTCAAAATATCTTACTTACAAAGTTTCATTTCTTCTGTTGAACCAGTTTGAAAACAAAATTTGCACTTTGTTCAGCACTTGGTCATTATGAATACTCTATTTTGGTGGTGTCTGTGATATAAGTTCTCATTCCCAGATATCTCTGATTTTTTTTCTTTTTATTCAGTGGTCATCTTTATTTAATCCTTTTTGAACACTGTGTTTGACTTTGGATTTCTCCTTTGTCTTCCATAAAGTTTATCTGGATTATCCACTGATCTCTAAGTTCTGTGATTACCCAGCTACATCTGAGGAGCATGTCTATCTCACTGTCCAGGCTCACCACACATTGATTCTCAGATGTGGATTTATCGACTTCTTATTTCATGGTTCTACTGATGATGTCAGAGATTCCTAAAATTTAACATCTAAACCAAATTATCTATCTCCTCTCTACTTTTCCAAATTCTAATATGTGACCTCTCCTGAAAATGTTGCTTTTGCTATGTTTGAGCTTTTGAGTTCCTTGTGTTTGTATCATTATTGATCTAGACTGGAAGCTTTAGAGTCAGCTTTAATTCATCTCTCTTCTTCATCCCTCACATTTAATTTTTATTGTTTTACTGTGTCTTTCAGTTATCCATTTCATCACACTGATTTCAGCATTCTTCCGGGAACAAAAATTGGATTACCCAATTACCTTCTTTTAAAAAACATTGATAATTCAGTATTATCACATTCTTGTTGTCTAGTCAGTGGGATCTCCCCCCCCCAAAAAAAAAAAATAGAGGGAGAAAAAAAGAGAGAGAAGAAGAGAAAGTCTCTAATGTGAGGAAATATTACTCTATGGCCATTTGTAAACCAACATCTTTGATTCACAGTAGATAAAATGAGAGAAATGTTCGTTCAGTAATAGGCCCTTCGATACATATAGATCTCAGCACAGGCAATATTATGTGCTTAATTTATTTGGATCCACATTCCTGTATATCAGCAATCCCACCACTCTGTTATTCTCATTCCAGTATGAATGTCAGTTACAATTTATTATTTTGGTTACTTTTATTTATTATTTTAATTACTTTTTTATTTTCTTTGTACTATAAGTAGTAAGATATTTTTAATGCACACATCCATACATCTGTACAAAATGACACAAAGAAATGTAGAAAGGAGTATATATTATGGTATATTTCCTAAGAGTAACTAAAATTATCTCTTATTAATGCACATCTCTATCAGATTTATCTTATTTATTTTGCATCTGTTCCATTCATTACTGTTATGCCTTTTGGCTTCTATTAACATTTGTTTTGGCATTTCTTCTTAGAGTTCTCTTCTTCATTTTTTTTTACCTGTAGCATTCTGAAAATGCCATTAAATTGACTTTATAGTGAGTGTCATCTTAATGTTTAGCTTAGGTGCTTAATAATGAGTGATGTTTCACTCTTTTTTGGCAGAATATTAACAAATTGATTAAAACAATCTCATAATTTGTACATGGGTGTTTAGGATTAGCACAGTAAAATCAGCTAAAAGAATTTGGGGAGATTATCAATTTCAGCCTGCTATCTTCAAATAGATTTAAGGATGAACAGTTAAAGGAGGGAACAGAAGCAGTAGCAAAATACACCAGCATTTCTGTAGGTTTTTTTTAATAGATTATAAAATGCTTTTACATGTAATTTATGTAATAATGTGAGGTATGGAAATGCTAACATAGCATATTTCCTCTTTCTTTAAAAAGCGGCAGGGGGGAGAAAAGCACATAGCAAAGGGAAAGCCCTAATGAGGATTACTACTAGCAATCTGACCATGGTGGAAATGGGCGATATCAGCTGGATTGTCCAGAAATTCATTGGCAGCTGCTCCTACCTCTAGCTGCATTTTCTTCCTGACAATGCTGAGATAAAATTCAGTGTTGTGGAGGTGTAAGCCTGGGGTGGCCGTCCAATTGCACTGCTTCCCCTTTTATTCTGTCAGAACTGAAAATCTTTCTTGTGGGAAAGGTGTTTGGTATCTCCTAAAGTGAACAGTAACCATCTTGACTTTTTTAGCATCAAAAGGATGAAGTCAGAACTGAGCATTTTTATTTTAATTGTATGAATACGAGAGCATTTTTGAAAATCATCAAGTTTTATAGTACCCAAATTTCCCACTGGTACCCAGAAAACAATTTGAACGATTGTCTTTGTGGAGTGGAAACTTCCTACATGCAACCAAGATGAACATTTTATTCATTTATTTATGTGCACATAGATAGATGACAGATAAATTATAGATGGATACAATTAAGCCATGCACATAACACCTATTTGATATTATAGAGGAAAGAAGGAAGAATTCTAGGAAATTCACTGGAAAGAAAAAATATGTAGGACCTTCTATTCAATATGCTCAAGATTTCTATGTGTTCGTAGAAATGAAAAAGTACATAGTGCTAGATGGTCATGAAAAGAAATAATAGAAGAGTGAGCAGGGAGAGTGAATTCCCAGGGAATTCTGTGTGAAGATTACTGACTATGAAGATAAGATTGTATACTGGATGCTAACCTGGAACATTCCATTGCACGGACAGGCAAAGGTGACAGTTGCTATCCTGGTATTTAAAAAAAAAGATGAATTTATTTTCCTATGATGAAAGCATTAAAGAGTAATTTAGTGATGCATTTTTGGCTCATTTTTGCAGATGTTATGCTTCTTTATGAAACAGTGATTATTGCTAATAAGTTTGAATGCCAAATGTGTGAACCTTTATGTCCTTCCCAAATAACACTCATTCTTCAATAGTAGTGCTGTGACATAGCCAAATACTTAGGCTTCCACTAGACACAACCTGCCCAGCAGGTTTAGGGGTTGTATTTCAATGTGAGATTTGAATTATAATTATTCATCATACTGGAAAAATGATAGCTCTAATCAATCTGCTCTTATGACTTTCATTGTAATTTTAAATGCTCTGTTTTTATATAAGGTTGCCATTACCACCTGGGGCTTTTTCAGGACTCTGGAAGAATCAGGAAGCATTCAAGCATTTATACTTTGAAAAATTTCCTGTAAGAATTTTAATATATATTTTTTAATCTTCTTATATATTTCTCCTTTATTTTGCCTATTAAATTGATCAATATGCTTCTAGAATCATGGATGTGACTTTTAAAGGTTATCTGAACCAGTCTCCAGCTTTTAGGGATAAGAATATGCAAATTACAATTATCTAATTAAGTCAATTTTACATGCATTATTAGTCTTTGGACATAGAAATTTCTCAGTTTCTCTGAGCAGCTTTTCCTAAGCTCTCAATGTCAGCAATTTCTTTTTGTTAAATCAATTTTTTTTCTATTTTGCTTTCTATATTATTTCCTCCACTGAATTCCTCTGTACAGACTGAGAACAACTAACTGAAATTATACAATGTCATTACTTGACTGCATGTACACCTGGCTACTTGAGTAAACTTCATTTGATTAGCACAAAAGCCACATTTTTCTATTCCTTTATGACTTTTGGCATTCTTTCCTGAAAGTTCTCTGAACTCTTTATTTTAAAATTCCATGTTAAAAATGCAGACACAGGGTAGAAACAGTATTCCCAAAGCCCATTCCTCATCCCCGTAGCCTGGATAACAAAGATCTTTCTGTTTTCTGTTTTGTCATTTGCCCATCACTAGGCCATGGTGAAGGTGAAGTGCATTGTGTTCATAACAGCACTTCATTGATCACACAGATCAGGGTCCCACCCATGGTCTCTCTGCTGGTCCCTTTACTTCTCCTTCTTGCCCTGAGAGTGATACTTTGTCCTCATTATGCTCTGGGTAAAAAGAAATGAATAATTGGAATTTCATTTTAAAAAAGGGTCTCCAAGTATTTAGTATTCTATCTTTATTATTTGTGTGTGAAAGACAGATTACCTAATCAACTAGACAAATGACAAGAATTAAAATAGCTTTCTTTAGAAAGATATCTCAGAGTGGAATGACCTCAATAGCCAAGATTGAACAGTCCCCTGATAGACTGTGGCAGAGAAGATTTGTCAGTACAGTTGATTCCAGCCAGCTCAATTTCTCTAACCTGATGGGCCACATTTAAAAAGCATCAGGGTTCTGATATGATTAATTATAACCTGACAGTGGCAAATAATATGCACATGTGGTTTTTAACGTGATTGCCTTTAACACCAAAGTTTTATTTGAACCCCAGTATATTGTTAACTTGTATGAAGTGACTCTTCTTACCTGACCGTATGTCTCTCATCTGAGGGCTCAAACCAGAATGGAAGTATTGAATAACTCACACAAAGTTCCCAGAGGTAAGAAGTGGTGGAGCTGGGATTTGAACCAAAATCATCTGGTTCCAGAGTTAGTGCTCTTAATTACTGCTCTAGGCTGCCTCTTGTGATAGTAACAGTTGTAATTACAATAATACTATTGAGGGCTCATGATGTGCCAAAGTCTGTCTTCTACTTCATATGCACTTTCACATATAGGCTTCAAAGAGGTCTTAGAAGGTGGAGTTCCTTCACTCGTTTAGCATATAAGAATAATGAGTCTTGCTATGCGCTGTGGTGTAACGCCTGTAATCCCAACAGCTCAGTAGGCTGAGAGAGGAGAATAGAGAGTTCAAAGCCAACCTCAGGAGTGGGGAGGTTTGCTTAGCAACTCAATGAGACCCTGTCTCTAAATAAAATACAAAATAGGGCTTGGGGATGTGGCTCAGTGGTTGAGTGCCCCTGAGTTCAATCCCCAGTACCTGCCCTCACCAAAAAAAAAAAAAAAAAAAGGTTAAGAAACACAAATGGGTTTTTAGATAGGTATCAAAAAAACTCAGAAACCTTAAAGAAAGTTATATTTCTTCTTTCTATTTCTTATTCTTCTTGATACTTCCTACTATGATTTCCATACCAGCAAAGATGTGCTACTTTGAGGTGATTAAAAGTTTTATCTCATTTTCACTATTAAATTTCACTGAGGCTTGAGTCCAATCCTAATACATGTTAATAAACCAGTGATCTATTTTGTAATTATTCATACTGAGCTTTAAAGCTTTTCAAAATTAATACAATTAGAGAAGAACTTTATCAAGGAATTACTTTGCAATACCAAAGTATATTGGAAATATTGAGCTATTACTTCTCCATTAAAAAAATGTAATTGGGTTCATAAACTTTATAACTCTAAGTTCAAACATTTAACTTGAACATATATAAGAACACTTTAATTTATTTCAGGCTGGTAGAGGAGCAAAGCGATTCTAGTAAGGTTTCAAAATCAAAAGTAATTTAATTTTGTAGTCCAGTTATGAAAAAATCAAATACTACAGTAAATCCATTTCTTTTACATTTTATGTTTTACCAAGTTTAAAAATGATTGCATTACCTAACAGTGCATGCTAATAAAACTTGTTCATTCTTGTTTCCAGGGCTACTATGACACCATGGATGCTGGCTACATGGATGAGGAAGGCTATGTGTATGTTATGTCTCGAGTTGATGATGTCATAAATGTTGCAGGTCACAGGATTTCTGCAGGTGCCATTGAAGAGGTATTGATGAATATTGTTATTTTATTCCAAGTGGTGTTGAGGAACAGAGCTGAACTGAGGAAATATTGAGTTTAAGCCATTCCACATGGAGAATTACCACACCCTTGGTTTGCAGCAGAGGCTAGCTCACTCCTGTTATAGAATGGATATGAGCTCATGTGTTAAATGGTGGTTCCATTCCAGGTTTTGTGAGGAATTTCAATACTGCTCTCCAGAGTGGTTGTACCAATTTGCAGCCCCACAGCAATGTAGGGGTACCTTTTTCCCCACATCTTTGCCAACATTTATTGTATTCTTTTTTAATTTATTATTTTTTATATTATTAATTTTTTTACTTATATTTGACAGTAGAATGTATTACAATTCATATTACACATATAGAGCAAAAATTTTTCATATCTCTGGTTGTATTCAAAGTATATCCATTCCACCATCATTTCTAGCGCATGCCCCCTTCATTCCCCTGCCACCCCTCTGCCCTATCTAGAGTTCATCTATTCCTCCCATGCTCCCCCTCCCTACCCCCTTATGAATCAGCCTCGTTATATCAGAGAAAAAATTCGGCATTTGTTTTTTTGGGATTGGATAACTTCAGTTAGCATTATCTTCTCTAACTCCATTCATTTATCTGCAAATGCCATGATTTTATTATTGAGTAATATTCCACATTTTTTTAATCCATTCATCTACTGAAGGGCATCTAGATGGTTCCACAGTTTAGCTATTGTGAATTGTGCTGCTGTAAACATTGATGTGGCTGTGTCTCTGTAGTATGCTCTTTTTAAGTCCTTCAGATATAGACCGAGGAGAGGGATAGCTGGGTCAAATGGTGGTTTCATTCCCAATTTTCCAAGGAATCTCCATATTGCTTTCCATATTGGGTTGCACCAATTTGCAGTCCCACTAGTAGTGTATGAGTGTACCTTTTTCCCCACATCCCTGTCAACAATTATTGTTGTTTATCTTCATAATAGCTGCCATTCTGACTGGAGTGAGATGAAATCTTAGAGTAGTTTTGATTTGCATTTCTCTAATTGCTAGTGATGATCAACATCTTTTCATATATTTGTTGATTGATTGTATTATAACTTTTTGAGATATTTATGAAAATGCATTTGCGATCCTTCCACTTTGTTGTGCATATCAAGAGTTTGTCCTTTGTATTTTGTACTATTTATTGTGCAGCTGTCTTAATGAATCTATGTATCCATTCACCCATTATAGGACTTAGGAATTGTTCCTATTTTGGGGCAATTATAAACAATGGTATTATATACATTCAAAAATAGGTTTTATGTAAATATTACTTTAATCCACTAGGCTAAATATCTATGGTGGGTTTTGTAGATTATATTTTGAGTGTATATTTAAGTTTCTAAGAAACTACACCACTGTTTTCCATGGTGGCTGTGCTATTTTATATACTCACCAACAGTGTCTGAGTGTCCTTATTTCTTCTAACCTTAGGAGGACCTGATAGTGTCAGTTTATTTAAACCATTCTAATAAGTTTATAATAGTGTATCAATTATGTGACATTTGAGGCAAATAGAGAAAAATCAGGGTTGCCAGGTATTATCAAGGTAAGAATACCAAGATGATACATCAAGAGAATTTTTATACTGTATCCTGTCTGTGGGGATAGTTCCATTGATATTTATACTCTTTTAATTTGCATTTACATAATAGGTAATGATGTTGTACATCTTTTCACATGTTTATTTGCCCTCTTTCTATATATTCTTTAATGAAATATCTAATGACTTATGTCCATTTTGTAAATAATTTTTTTTATTATTTGGTTTTAAGTGTTCATTACATATATTATGCTCTCAAGTTCTTTTTCTGATAAGTAATTTGCAAATATTTTCTATTAGCCTGTGGCTGGTGTTTTTATTTTACCAAGTATTCCCTCAAGTATAATTGTCCAATATTTGTTTTCTTTTACAGGTCATGATTTTGGTATCATATCTAAGAATTCTTTCCTAAGTCAGGGCCATAAATATGTTTTTCTCTTGTTTTCATGTAAGACTTTTATGGTTTTTAATTTTACATTTAGTTTGTTTGCATTGTATCATTTTAAATATACATTTGAGTTAATTTTTATATTGTGAAATGCAGGTTGAGAATAATTTTTTTAAACAGTGGATGTCAGTTCTTCCAGCATCATTTATAGAAAAGATTCCCTTGTCCCATTTAATTGCCTTTGCATATTTGTCAAAAATCAGCTGGTAACATTTGAGTGTATGATCTCTCATTAACTCATGCATTTATCCTTTCACTGATACTACCTGATCTTGTAGCTCTATAGAGTATCTTAAGGTTGAACAGCATTGGGCCTCTATATTAACTCTTCTTTTTTAATATTATTTTGACTGTTCTAGTCCCTTTAATTTTTTTAAATCTAACTTGTTATACATGATTGCAGAATGCAAATAATTTCATATTACATAAAGAGCACAATTTTTCAAGTCATGATTGTACACAAAGTAGCCAGAACAATTAGATGAAAGAAATTAAAGAGATAAAGATAGGAAAAGAAGAATTCAAATTATCACTATTTGCAGACAATGTGATTCTATACCTAGATGACCCAAAACTTTTCACCAGAAATCTCCTAGAACTAATAAATGAATTCCGCAAAGTAGCTGGATATAAAATCAACACCCATAAATCAAAGGCATTTCTGTATATCAGTGACAAATCTGCTGAAAGTGAAACTAGGAAAACCACCCCATTTACAATAGTCTCAAAAAAAAAAAAAACTTGGGAATAAATTTAATGGAAGAGATGAAAGACCTATACAATGAAAACTACAACATGCTAAAGAAAGAAATTAAAGAAGACCTTAGAAGATGGAAGGATCTACCTTGTTCTTGGATAGGCAGAATTAATATTGTCAAAATGACTATACTACCAAAAGCACTATACAGATGTAATCCCAATCAAAATCCCAATGGCATTCCTTATAGAAATAGGAAAATCAATCATGAAATTCATCTGGAAAAATAAGAGATCCAGAATAGCTAAAGCAATCCTTAGCAAGAAGAGTGAAGCTGGTTGCATTACTATTCCAGACCTAAAATTATACTACAGAGTAATAGTAAAAAAAATAGCATGGTATTTGCACCAAAATAGACCTGTAGACCAATGGTACAGAATAGAGCATACAGAGTCTAACCCACATAACTTCAATTATCTTATATTAGAGCAAGGTGTCAAAAACATACATTGAAGAAAAGATAGCTTCTTCAACAGATGATACTGAGAAAACTACAAATCCACAGGTAACAAAATGAAATTAAACCTCTATCTCTCACCATGCACAAAACTCAAAGTAGATCAAGGACCTAGGAATTAAACCAGGGACCTTGCACCTAATGGAAGAAAAAGTAGGCCCAAATCTCCATCATGTCGGATTATGCCCCAACTTTCTTAATAAATCTCCAGTAGTGCAAGAATTAAAACCAAGAATCAGTAAATGGGATAGGTTCAAACTAAAAAGCTTCTCACCAATAAACAATCAGTGAGGTGAATAGAAAGCTTACAGAATGGGAGCAAATCTTTACCACAAGCACATCAGAGCATTAATCTCTAGTATACATAAAGTGCTCAAAAACCTTAACACTAAAAAACCAAATAACCCAATCAATAAATGGGCCAAAGAACTGAACAGACACTTCTCAGAAAAAGATATACATTTGATCAACAAATATATGAAAAAATATTCAACATCACTAGTAATTGGAGAAATGAAAATCAAAACTACTCTAAGATTTCATTTCACTTCAGTCAGAATGGCAGCTATCTAGAATACAAACAACAATAAGTGTTGGTGAGGATGTGGGGGAAAGGCCACATTCATACATTGTTGGTGGGACTGCAGATTGGTGCAGCCAATCCAGAAAGCAGTATGTAGACTCCTTGGAAAACTTAGAATGGAACCACCATTTGACCCAGTTATCCCACTCTTCAACTTATATTCCCTTTAATTTTATGTACATATTTTTGATTGAGTTTTCCTGTAGTTACAATGAATTAATGCATAAATTTTTATTGAGTTTGTGTAAATCTAAACACTAATTTGGAAAATATTAATATCTATATTATATTAAATCTTCCAATTCATGAAACTTTATATACATCTTCATGTATTTAGTCTTTTTTAATGTTTAATTATTTTATACATTTTATAATACAGATTCTGAAGATATTTTGTTATATTTATACCTAAGATTTAATTTTTTGTTATTATATATAGTATTTTTTTAAGATTTAGTGTCCAAATTTTTGTTAGTGAATAGAACTAGTAAACACTTCTATATTTTAATCTTCATTCTGTCATTACGTTAACTCTACTTACTAATTCTAAACTTGCTGGATTTTTTGTTTGTTTTGTTTAGATTTCTTGACATTTTCTATGTAAACACTAATGATGCCTATGAATAGTCTTATTTTTTTTCCTTTTTAATCTGAATACCTTTCATATATGTTTATTTTTCTTGTCTTTTTGGACTGACTAGCAGTATGGCCCTGAATAACCGAGGTGAGGGAAATAGACTTATTTTGTTCATGATCTTAGGGTAAAATTCAATGCTTAACGATTAAGAATGAAGTTAACTATAGGTGTTTCTGTAGATGCCCTTTATCAAACTGAGGAAGTTTTCTTCTATTTCTAATTTGTCATGAATGTTGAATTTTATCAAGTCCTTTTTTCTACCTGTCTAGACATGATCATCTTTGTCTTTGAAGCCTGGCATGTGAATTACACCAAATAATTTTCAACTAATGTTGCATTTCTGGGACAAATCTTACACGTTAAAATGCATTCTTGTTTTTATATGTTGATTTTTTTTTATCAAAGGTAATATTCCCTGTTCTGAAATCTGCTTTGTGTGATAGTCTTACAGTCATTCTATCTTTTTTGAATAATGATTGCATCATTTATCTTTTCCTGTCCTTTCATTTTTAATCCATCTGGATAACTATACTTTATGTAGGTTTCTTGTAGGCAGCATATACTTGATTATCCAATCGGACATCTCTATATTTTAACTAGAGTTTTTAGGCAATTTACATTTAAATTAATTATTGATACACACACAAACTCACACACACACACACACACACACACACACACACATATGTTCCAGCTTATCATTATCTCTCTTTTCTTCTTCTTCCTCTTCCTCTTCTTCTTCTAATAACATTTCCCCTTTTCTTCTTCCTTTTTAGTTTTTTTGATTACTTTTTGTAGCTTTTGTTTTTCCTTTTTTTTTTTTTTTTTGGTAGTGGGTGGGGATTGAAACCAGGGATGCTTAACTACTAAGTGACATTCCTCAGCCCTTTTTATTTTTTGTTTTGAGATAATGTCTCACTAATTTACTGAGAGCCTCACTAAGTTGCTGAGGCTGGCTTTGAACTTGTACTCCTCCTGCCTCAGCCCCTTGAGCTGCTGGGATTACAGGCATGTACCATCACACCTGGCTTTAGCTTTGGCTTTTATGTTTCCTTTCAATTCTGTCCAAGTGCTTATCCATATTTACTGGGTTATTTTTGTTTTTTTAATGTTCGTCTTTGTTAATTTTACCCTGAATATGAAAATGAGGTATTCTGGATCAAAAATAGATGACTTTTATTTTTATATTTTTTCTTTTTGTGGTACTAGCAGTTGAACTCAGAGCCTCACACATGCTAGGCAAGCACAAGTGTGTGTATATATATGTGCATATATAATACACATATATCTACAAACATATTATTGCTATTATTATTTTACATAAAATTTATCTATGAGATAAATTGAAAATAAAATAAAAGTTTTAATTTCACTCTCATATATTCATTTATGATGTTCTCCCTTATTTTTGTCTTTTATTCATCCATGTTTCTGATCCATATTATTTTCCTTGTCTTTGAAGAACTTCTTTTGACCTTTCTTACAAAGAAAGTCTCCTGGGGGAAAAAAAATGGCCTCAATTTCTGTTTTCTTGAGAAAGTCCGTCATGTCTGAGGGAAAATTTCACAGGGTACAGAATTCTAGAGTGATGCCTTTTTTTTCTTGCCAACAATGTAAATATTTCATTACACTTTCTTCTTGTTTACATGGCTGCTGAGAAGAAGGGGTATGATTCTTATGTTTGATCTTCTATAGGTATGATTTTTTCCCTTGCTTTTTAAAATTTTTTTCCTTATTTTCTGAAATTTAATATGAGACATCTATTTGTAGTTTTCTGATATTTTCCCTGCTTATTGTTTTTGGGGATTAATGGATTTGTGGTTTTGTGTCTGACATTAATTTGGAGGATAATTCTCATTCTTGCTTCAAATATTACTTTAAATATTGCTCCTGTTCTTCTTTCTCTTATCCCTCTAATATTCCTGTTATTCCTATGTAACATCATTTATAGTTGTTACACATGTTTTGGATATTCTTTTTTTTTATCATTGCATTCCAGTTTAGATTTTTACTGAGATATCATCAAACTTAGACATACTTTGCTCAGCCATGTCCAGTCTACAGTGAACTCATTAAAGTGCTTCTTCATTTCTGCTACAGTGTTTATTTATTTATTTATTTTAATTTCAGCACTTCTTTTAAATTATTTTTTTTTTCAAAATTTCCATCTCTTTGCTTGCTTACATTATATATATGTCCTTGAATGTTTTCTGCTTTTTCCATTAAAGTCCTATGTCAATCAGTTTCCATTGGTGTAACAAAATAGAGATAATGAAATCAAAAGGAGGAAAGTTTATTTTGGCTCAC
Organism: Callospermophilus lateralis; assembly: GCF_048772815.1. Lineage (NCBI taxonomy): Eukaryota > Metazoa > Chordata > Mammalia > Rodentia > Sciuridae > Callospermophilus > Callospermophilus lateralis. Next base: position 130,929,084 of record NC_135308.1, read on the forward strand.
AGTTTCAGAGATTTCAGGTCATGATCACTTGGCCATGTTGCTTTCAGTCTGTGGTGAAGCCCCCATATTGTGGCAGGGAGTGTAGTATTATTGATAAAGCTGCTCACTTCATGTCACCCAAAATGCAGAAAGAGGAAGAGGAAGAGACTAGAATCTATCCCATAATCTCCTTAAAGTTCACATCCCCAGGGATCTAAGATCTTTTCCTAAACCCCATCCCCAGAGGCTCTTCTATCCTTGTAGCACCACAGCTAGGCACCAAGCCTTTAATACACAAACCTTTTTGAAGGACATTTCATACCCAAATTATAGCATTCTACCCTGGGCCTCCAAAAGTTCATGTCCATCTCACAATGCAAAAGTCACTCGGTTCATCCTCCAACAATCTCCAAACTCTAAAAAGTTGTAGCATTGCTTCAAAGTTCAAGTCTACAGTCTATTCTGAGGCTCAAGGCAAACTCAGCTATAGCCCTCATAAAAATCAAAACTCAAACAATTTCCAAAACTCAATAGTTCAGAATAAACAATCCTATTCCAAAAGGGAAGAGTAGGAAAAGAATAAGCAGGTATCAAATCAAAGCAAGAACAAAACACAGAAGCACAAACATTAACTCCTATAGCTGCACATTCACCATCCAGGGCATAGGTGATGTGATGTGAGCCCTAAGGACCCTGAGCAGTCCCATTTCTGTGACTTTGCAGAGGCCTCAGCATAGGAATTATAGCTTTTAAAATTTCTGATCTGATAATTCCAACATTCCTGCCTTATGTGACAGGTGCTGATGCCCATTCATCTTCTTCAAATTGCCTTTTAATATGCTTTGCAATTTTTTTGTTGAAAGATGAACATGATGTTCTAGGTACAAAGAATTCTAGTCAGTGTCTGTTAGTAATGTGGTGGTGAGGTGTGAGGGGAGGAGAAAGTTCTTTTGTCTTTCAGTGAGTCCCTGGACTGGGAACCTTAGTAGTACTTCTTGTTTTTTTTCCCCCTTAGATAGCTCAGCATGGCTAGAGGGAGCTGGAACTGAGTATTTCTTTTTACTCAAGGTGATTTAGGTTCTGGTAAAATTCCAGCAGGCAAGGTTCTGGCACACAGTTTCTTTGAGGATAGACCTTGTTAAGAAGAACAGAATGTTCTGGATTATTTTAACATAGTTCCTTTTATCCACCTCATGTCTTAAGTATGAGGAGATTTTTTTTTCTCTGATATTCACTTGGGCTTCTGGATATAGAACCCCCAAAGTGTGGAGGCTCCTGCTGTTTTTAATTCTCAGACTTGTCCACACTGAGCCCCCAGTAATTTATCAATTGCAGTTCTGGTTTTTCCCCCACCCTGACACTTACTTGTTCCTGAGGAGGTTTTTATTCCAGGAAAGAGTGATTCTCTTAATTTTTCAGTCTCTCCAGTTTGGGGAGCAGCAGTTTGCCCTGTGACCTCTCTCTTCAGCAGATCTCAGAAACATTTTTAGTTGTTGTCAGATAGAATGGTGACCAATAAGCTCCTATTTGCAAGACACAAACTGCAGGTCTCTCTCCACTTTTGATTCCCAGGATGCCCCCTACTGGTCTATAGGGTAGTAAGTTGGAGCTTTGCTCTTACACTGCAGGGGGCTGACTCCTTCAGTGTCTCTGGGCTTAGTGTCTCTGGGGAGAAGACAGAGTTTTTTGTCTTTGCAGGCATGTCCTGATGTAGGATAAGCCATGCTGTGGACGGGGAGGTTAAGTGGCACTGAATCTTTCCAGGCTCTCTCTTGGTGGAAGAGTGCCCTGGGTTCCATTCCACAGGATTGCTGCAGAGTCAAGGAGGAGGAGAGTGAACCCAGCTTCTTTGCTGACATTCACTGGTGACAGGTTGGGGACTCAATGCTTTGTGGAGGGGGCAGGGAACTGCTTTCTTCTGGGTTCATAATGGAGCTGGAGGATAGTCCATTTTAGAGCTCCAAGACTCCTTTTCTGGGCCTCAGGCTAGGCATAGCAGGCAAAATAAACAAATAAGCAACAGTAACAAAAACCCCAGACTCCCAAACAAACAAGGAATTCACCATCAGGTTTTCTCTCAAGGTCGGATAGTTTGATAGTCTTTGGATAGTTATTTTAGCCCAACATTTAATTTTTTTTTCCACAAAAATTAGTGGAAAACATAAGGTGGAACTAATCTCCAGAATAATGTTTAAACTGAATGGAGCAAATAAATTGCAATTTACTGAAAGAAAAAGTTTAAGGTAGCATTATTAACAAGTCAGTGGGACCAGAGTATGCAGGCTAAAGATTGAATTTCTCTTCTCAAATAGTCGCTTTCCTTAGAGGCCTGACCTACCTGGAGGAGTAACTTAATAAACTTAGTAGCTCAGTACTCCTTGTCATCCTGGCTCCTCCTCCTCACCTCCTCTTCCTCGTGTGTTTTGGTCATTGTGATATTTTTTTCAGTAGAAAAAAGAATTTCACAAAATGTTTTGAAATATATGATCTTTGTGTACTTTTGTAGTATCTTGTTTTTAAAGGGCTCTGTATTCTGTGATAATCTGAAAATGAAATTTTTGGCTTCATGTAAGTGTTGGCAAAAGGTGATTCTGGTTGCTTAGAATTTTAATTTCTTGCTTCTAGAAGATTACCTCCAACATTTTCGGCAGACTCAGCTGATCAAAGAATGAAGATTACACATGCACAGTTCTTATTATCAACCCAAATGCTTAGTTTTCTTTTTTTCTTGTTAGAATGCAAAGAGAAGTGTCAACCTATTCAAATGTATGTTGTACTTTTATGTGTTTCTGCTGACATCTTCTTCACTGGATGTAACGGGGGAGTTCAAATGAGCCAGATAGGCAGTGAAAGTGGGAAAATAAAGAAAATGTGCCAGAATTATTGGCATTGAGCAGAAATTTTGTTCCTGAGTCTTGGAGTATTTACAACACATAAGGATGTTTCTCAGTCCTTAACTCTTTAACAACTCTTTTTATGTGAATTAAAAATTAACTCTTTATTGAATATAAAGAAATCAATTATTTCATTCATATTAGGTTTGACTTCTCTTTACTGGGAAACTTATAGAGAGCCAGCATTCTTTACCAGGTTTTCTCTAACTCCTCCTAGATTTGCTTAGTAAATTGATGTTTAATATTGCCTTATATGTTTATACTGATTATGTAACCAACCCTATTAAGTGCCCAAACATTAATATTTAATTTTCAGAGTTCTCTGTGGTGAATGCCAGATTCCATTTTAACTTCTTGAATTAAGCAAAAGGGCTTTAGTTCTTTGAAAGTTTCATGTTTGGGGGAAAAAAATGAAATGTTGTTTTTACATCTGGTAACAATACCTATGTTTTCCTAGTTTCCCCCCAAGTAAGAATTTTATGAGGGTATTACCTTACATAACACTAAATCAAGCAGATATTCCATTAAATTTACTTCATCAAAATAATATTTCATCATACTTTATGTTCTTTTCTGTTCTTATCATTAGAAAATTGAGCCTTAGAATACCTTTTGTAAATTTGAGATGACGCTATTCTTGCAGATCCCAATACAAGTGAGGGCCTTCTGTAACTCTTGAGTAATAAGATCTATTTTAACAGTTAATTAATCTTTGAAAGCCTAGCAAGCAGCTAGACACTTGGGAAGTTTTGGTGGTAGTTCAAGGAGTTCTTAAGAAAATTGTGTCTGAAATCTGTTCGTCTGGGACTTATGAGACAAAATTAGCAGGAATCAAAGTCATGCTTCTTGTTCACTGGTTTCCTTGCTGCAGGAAGGACTTTTCATTACAAAGATATCTACAGGAGAAAGTTGGGATCTCTGATTTCATTCTTTTATTTGTAGCTTAAGTTTCAGCTTGTTTAATAATTCTACTAATTATCTTGGCAACTTGGAGATATTTAAAATACTGCATGGAAAACCTAGGCCAGTGTTCATATACAGTTTGTCCATTTGAAGGCTGTTCTGACCAAAGCATCACTTTCTGTTTTCCAACTTAGCTATTTTGTTTACTATTTTAGAAGTGGTTCCTTCATGATTGAATACATTTCCATAACGTGAAAGATCCCTTGCAATTACAATTCCACACAGCATTAAGTGCCTACTGGATTTAAATAGCTGTAAAACTATAGAATATTTCCTGAGTACTGATGTGAATATTGAGGAAGATGTGGACTCCCTCTGATAGTTCCCTAGACTTCTTCAATGTCAAAGGAAATGAAAAAGCAGCCTCCTCTTCCTACCACAAAGTGATTCCTTATATCAAATGAGGGTGCTTGATTTAAACTAATTTTTCTAAAAATTAAAATTCTTAAAAGCATAATTGAAAACTGTAGGTAGTTTAGCCCAATGAAGCCTTGAAATACTGTAAATCCATTAAAATCTGTACAAAAATCACCATACTCCAGAAACCAAATGAAAGGTACTTACCAGACCTATTTTCATGACATGAATATACTGACTTGTGGTGAGACACTGACCTTTTAAGACATATTACATTCTTAGGTATTTAATTGCTATTTTATCACAGATGCTTCATAGACTCTACATGGAGGGAATCATGCATGGGACTTTTCTTTGCTCCCCTTAGAAGACATTTGGTTGGCTTCTGTCCCTCAGATATTGCTAAGACACATTTTGATGCTTTCCTTTTAAATGACTCAGTTGTTAAAGTTCATGCTGCATGCAGACTTTATTTATGGGTTGAGCACAGAAAATTGCCTCTCTTCCTGTATGGTATCTTTTTAACTGATAGAACAATACAGTATTTTATCTACTATAATAATGTGATTTATTTAGAAATGATGCAGATTTCTGAAAATAATGTTGTTTCACACAGATTTTTAAGAATTTATCTGAGTAACCAAAACTATAAGGAATTGTGTGGTGTATTAATTCTGGTTTTAAAATATTACCGCCACAAAAGAAAAAAAATCAACATTTCCCCCATCTACTTCTAAAAGCCCTAATGCTAAAGATGGAAACATGAAAAAATTAAAATTACAAGGTGAAAAAGTGACAAATAGAAATTTTGACATTCAGTTTAAAGTTATAGTCATACTGGTTAAGTGACAAAATATCTGAATGATTGATTTTTTTTCAATGATTTGAACAGATTTCTACCTTGACATTCTAGAAATTTAGGAACAAAGATTTATGATACTAATGAACACTTGAATAAATGTTTCTTTTAACAATTAAAATTCTAGTTAGCCAGGTAAAATAGTTATTATTTATTCTTTATTAAGAGCCTGCTAAGTCCAAAGTAGAAGATCTAGCCTACCAAGCCTATATCTTATCTGTTGTGGTAAAAATATTCACCAAAAACAAATATCTGGCAGTAAAATTTTTCTCTCTATTCTCAATAATTGCACTTTAAAGGTACATAATATTGTAACAAATAAGAAAGCTGCTGGGAGCATTTTGACAGCCCAAATAGTAGTAATGGGAGATTGTGGTTCTGCATAGTCTGCACAGTGTGCATTCAGCAGTAGGTAGATTTTTAGACAGCAGCAAAGAGAAAATGATCATCTTTACATCAGCAAGTAAGATAAAACAAATGTTACAGAAATCAGTTATTCAACATGTGCTGTCCTCAGCACTGTAGGACTTAAAAGCTTCACGGATGGAAATATTAACGATCTGGTACTTTGAACTGGATGCTTATAACTGGGAGGAGTAAGATTGATCTGTATGTTTTGGGGGGGGGCAGTGTGAAGTAGTACATAGTTTTATGCTAACCATTCTGGAAGTTCATTTAGTCTTCCAGGATTTCAGAGAAACCTCATTTTCAATTCAGCTTAATTAATTAACGATCTTCATGCAAAGTTTGGGACTTGAAAGTGGGGTGTCCCAGATTTTCCTTTTCCTCATCTCTCTGGCTGTGTCTTGCTAATCTACTTCAACAATTGTTTCTTTTTCATAAGGCCATTAGATGGTGGAGTTCCTTAAGACATTTAGTTTTTCTTTTCATTACTTTTTCCCTAAATGATCTCATGCAAGTCAATAGCTTCCCTTAACATCTATACATGAATGACATCTAAATGAGATCTGCACATTAAACCAGTCCTCTATCCCTATATCTAACTGTCTGTTGTCTTAAAAGTACCTCTTTAGTGGGAAATTTCCAAGATAATACATGATCTTTCCTCCTGAGCCTAGTCCTTACTAGCCTTTTCTGGTTAAGCAATTGGTACCACCATCCAGCCAGCTGCTCAAGCCACAAAATAAGAATGGCCCACATCCTATTTGTCATCACATTTTTTTTTCCAATGTACTTATAAAGAAAACTTCTTGACACTCACTACCATAACCTGCATCCACCACAGGAGCCTCTCAGGTGATTGTCTGGCATAAATTGTGACACCCACCATCAACAATCCTCTATTTTCTACACTGAAGTCAAAGTAAGTGTTTTTTTTTGTTTTTTTTTTTTTCCAAAACCCACTCTAAAGTCAAAGGAGCCAATCTGAAAAGTCGACATGTTGTATGATTTTAACTCTCTGACATGGTGAAAAATATGACTTTGGAGACAGTAAAAGGGTCATTGTTGCCAGGGTAAAGGTAAAGATGAATAGGCAAAGCACAGGGAGTTTTAAGAGCAGTGAATTTAATAGTGTATGATATGACAAGGGTGGACTATGCCTTACATATTTGTCAGAACCTATAGAACACACAAGAAAAGTGAACCATATAGAAACTATGGACCAGGGTAATAATGATGTGTCAATGTTTGTTCATTAGTTATAATGAATGTACCATCCTGGGCAGATTCTTGGGGGAGGCTCCATGTATGTAACAATGGAGGTAGTATGGGAATTCTCTTCTTTCTGTTCAGTTCACTATAAATCTAAAAATACTCTAAACAAATAAAATACATTTATAAAATTCATTCTGATCTTGCATCTTTTCCTCAACTCCTAGAAGTGCTTTATTGCCCGCTCCCAGTGTTGCTGAAGCAATGAATGGTTGGACTAAGTCCTTGGCATGGCTCCCATCCACCTCTGCAGCCCCATCTCCTCTTGTACCATTCTCATTCTGCCTTCCAGCCATGCGGATCTCCCTCAGGTCTGAAGGGGATAAGTGTAATTTTGGGTCTTGCCTCTTCCTCCCCCCTTGCCTAATCAATATCTGCTCGTTCTTCAGATCTGCTCATTGTCATTTCCTAATGGAAGACTTCTCTGAGGTCAACAGCCTGTGTGAAGTTCACTGATTTTGCTATATTTCACACATAAAACCTAAATTACTTCCCTAGAACCCTTACATACACACTCTTTCCCTCCACCTCTCTCTTTCTCTCTCTCTTTATATATACACATACATATATATATATATATATATACACAGATTATATATATATACACAGATTATACATATACACATTATATATATATAATGTGTATATATTTGGATTATACAGAGGGACTTTATTTTTATAAATAAACATCTACAAAGAATACAAGTAACAATAAATGTTTGCAAGGATGTGGGGGACAAAGGGACACTCATACATTGCTAGTGGGACTGCCAATCGGTGCAACCACTCTGGAAAGCAGTATGGCGATTTGACACAAAACTAGGAATAGAACCACCCTTTGACCTAGTTACACCACTCCTCAGTATATATCCAAAGGAGTTAAAATCGGCTTACTACAGTGACACAGCCACATCAGTTTATGGCAGCTCAATTCACCACTTTATATTTAAACCTTCATGAAAGATAAATATTCATGAGTGTGTATTAATATCTGTCTTCCCTACAAGACTTAAGTACCATGAAGTGATACTCTGTCTATTCTTTCTCTCTACTGAACCTAGTGCACTAGTTCTACAACACCAGGGACATTCAGTAAATATTTGTTGAAAGAATAAATAGAACAAAGAAGAAAGACTGCTCAAATGAACTGCTGGAATCAAGTTTGTTTGCTGTTCTCTCTAGCCATTAGACATTTGAAACCACTGCAATATAAATTAATCCCTCAGAAGAGGATTTTTTGAATATGCATTTTAAAAATCCCATGACAGCAGAAATTTTCTGACCTTAAGCATGGGTATTTCATGTGGTTATCTCTGGATTCCTAGGATTCTTGATAGTGACTCTGCTGAATAAGGCCTTGAGAGCTGAGGGTAGGCCACATGGCTTCTCATCGGTGATGATTATCTGGTGTGGGGACGTCTTTCATGTCCAGCCTCTTCTTTCAAATGCCGGAAAAATCCTTTCTTATTGAGTGGCCACTTGGGGAATGGAATGTTCTGGTCATTGTACACTGAATTCCTTGTTTGACCTGGATTCCTTTAAAAGTTTTCCTTTGGTAGCCACATCAACATCAAATCACCGCAAGGCCCCCTGTTTGAGGAGGCCCGTTGTACTTTGTTGACGTGTGGTTTCCAAGGCAAATTTTCTCTGACCTCATTAATAAAAAATTAAGGAGAAGAAACAATTCCCTTCCTTTCCAGGTAAGCTAAGCAATTTATTTTAATTACTGTCAGCCTTTAGTAACTACCATAGGGTTCCTAACTATTTACCTCAGTAATAATGATGTGACTTTGCAGTAGATTTTCAGGCAGTCAGCTATGGATTTTGGGGTTCTCTGACATTTACTTTTTTTTCCTATGTTAAAATCATGTGTACATATATATGCGCATATATATTCTAAGATTATCTTTTCTCATTGCAGTCTGTTCTTTCCCATGGTACTGTGGCAGACTGTGCTGTGGTTGGCAAGGAAGACCCTCTGAAAGGTCATGTCCCCTTTGCACTCTGTGTGTTGAAGAAAGGTGAGGCACCTTTATCCTTCCTGGTTGCTTGGGCTTGAATGATGAACTCAGGTTAATTCTGCGTTTACTATCTCAAACTCCTCCCTAGACATAAATGCAACAGAGGAACAAGTTCTAGAAGAAATTGTGAAACATGTTAGACAGAGCATTGGCCCTGTGGCTGCTTTTCGAAATGCAGTGTTTGTCAAACAGTTACCCAAAACCAGATCTGGAAAAATTCCGCGATCTATTCTATCCGCCCTCGTCAATGGCAAGCCTTATAAGGTAAATGACCAAGGATGTTTAAGTCTGAGCTCTGAAATGTTTTTTACCATTTCTTTGGCATCAGCAAAACTCTTTAAAAATGTTCTCCGGCATGAATTGTATCCATAGAAAACATACTAGACTGACTTTTAAAAATATATTAAAAGGGAAACCGCATATTTCCTCTCTGTAGGAATGAGGGTTTGAGCAAGAAAGGCAGATTAATTAAAATCGTATGCTTTGATTATAGGAATCCATGTGAAAATATTTTTCTATCAGTTATTGTGTTAGTTAATTCAAACATACTTGTAGAAACTGGATCATGTTGAATTTAAAGTACATTTTCCTTCATTCCAGCCATTAATGGTTATTAGTGAATGAGAAAGCAAAATATTTGAAATATTTGAGGGGGGTAAGAGATGCTTAAAACTTTTTAATTGGTTGGCCCTCTGATCCCATAGCTATTACTGTGTAATAGCTATAGGAATAATGGGTAAGGGCTCTGTCTCTGTCAAGCCATGTAACAAAGGACACTGTGGAAAATGTCTGGCATCAGAGGGAGCATATGGAGAGCAACTTGGGAGGAAAAAGTTCATTTTGTATTGAATGATTTTTAATGAATGCAATATTAATCCTTGCAGATGAGCAATAATCATTAAAGTCAATTAAAATGAAAAAAAACTTTCTAATTGATGTATGTCCTAATTATGTCTTCTATTTGAAGGGAAAATTATTTTAGGAAACTTTAGACTGATATAGTCTTTAAATTTGTATGCACATTATTTGTGCACAAGTACACATATTTTTATCAATAAGCCAATGCAGCAGTAAGGTATATTTTCATGAATAAATGTCAAAAAGAAAAAAAAAAACAAAACCTCCCTATGGAAATATACAGAAAGGCTCTGAAAAGGAACTCCAGAGAAAGTACCATCCTAGGACCAATAGTTTTGCTAATTAAACCATTTATTTTGTTACTCCGAAAGACTATACATACATTTTTAAATATCAAGTTCAAAGTTTCTCATTTGTATATTTTTAACAGAAGCGTTATAATTTAAGATGATATAGAAATACAACACTGCATGTAATTGTTTTCATTATAAAGATCATTAAAAGGGTTCAAGGAAGAGCATTTCTCTGACACTGAATTTCTTTCTAGGTAACTCCTACAATCGAAGACCCCAGCATTTTTGGGCACATAGAAGAAGTGCTAAAGCAGGCATCATGACATTTTTGTTTTCCAACTTTGAGTTAATAGTCTAGTTGGTATTATTTGAGCTGTTTTCCAGAAATGAATATTTAAATAGAAATTACTTGCCAGTTGAAATGTGAATTGTAAAGCTTGGACTAAAGTGGTCTAAGCAAGACGAGTGAAAGAATCTGTACCTTCTGTTTGATTTGACACAATTGATATCATTGTCAGTTGCCTGTAAAATGGCTCATCATGTGCTGTCTAGCACTTTTAGAAAAATCTATGTATTATATGATTTTTTAAAAATTGTACTCCCCTAAAACACATGAACTGAAAATGCCTCTCATATAGATAATTCCTGAAGTTAAAAATCCACAGCTTTGATCTACATTCAAATATTCAAGTCAAGGTCAGAAAATAATTAATTTTTTTCTTATAGAAATTTTGAATATGCCCTAATATTCTTCAGATACCCACATTGTCTTAAATGAAATAAGATGAACGGGGAATTTTAGGTAGTCATCCAGACGGACAAATTTTATCTAAGTAGGAGGACCTGTCTAGCCACATGAATCTGGAGGGAAGGCGGGTGGCCAGGGATATAGCCCTGCCTTCAGCTCATCTGTCACTTCAGCAAGAGAAGTCACAGGTCTGGCAGAGAACCTAGAGTCATTCCATCCCATCTTCTCAACATGGAGATGGGGCCTCCTGAGAAGTCCCACTCATGTCTCAGGTGCTTACTTGACTGTGTACTTTTTAATGACTCCAATTTCCTATGGAATCAAGGAAATGATATACAAATGGAGTAGAGTGGCAAAGAAAACTCTTAAAGAAGAATTCGAAAGGCTTTTTCGTTAAGTTAAAGATCAAGGGACTTTTCAAGGAGTTACTATAACACCAGTGATCTTTTCATGTGAGTTTGAGCCATTTATCTCAAGTTTCAGGAAAATAAGGCTTGGTGGAGACTGGAGAGCACCTGTTCCATCAAGGGAACAGCCTCTACCCAGTCCCAGCAGAATATGGCCCAGAATGGAAAAAGATCCCCTACTGTAAGAGCCTCTGATTTTTAAAAGAAATCAAAAACCCATTGTTTCATGTGAAAATTCTAATTCTAAAATAAATAATTCATTTGAAAATTATTACGCCCAAACACATCTCTCCTTCTAGACTTCTATAAAATTATTAATCCTTTTAAAAAGAATTTGAAAAGGAGTCTTTAGTAAGTTTACAGTAATGTACCAATCAACTCGAATAGATAAAAATAGATGATTAGCTATTTTGTTTACTTAGGGTTCTACATGCATCAGTTATCAAAGAATACATTTAATCACAAAACATGTTCCATGCCCAGTGAATCTTGGAAGTTGCTCAAAGTATTTTTCAATTTTCCAGTCCTTTGGAAACATTGTTATTAAGAGCAGATCTTTCTAGCATAATAGTCCAGGTAAATGAAATATACATGAGATATAATAGATGAGGGTTTATTGTTTGTGTTGTAAAGATTATTTACAACCTATATAAAAACATTCTGAAAATGCTAGCTCCTTTTGGACTGTATGTTACAAAATAAATGGCTTCTCCAAGGAAATTTCTATTTGCTTCAACTCCCTTCTTGATTGTTAGTCCTGAAAAGTATATTTGACTTTAATTACTTTAGTATCCAGGATTAAACTAACTATATAGACATTTAATAACTTGAAGCTGCTGAGTCTTTGAAATATATTTTCTATTGGATGCATTTTATCAATTATCACAACTGTAGTACTTATAAATAAACTATTTTTAATATCAGCATTAAAATGTATTTCCTTATTTTTTTCACATGAGTCAGTTAACTTGAAATAGCAAATTCTTTAACTGAAGGTGTATCATTGTTCATCAGCAAGTTACAAACTCTGGAAGGTCCAGGTCCAAGAATTGTGTAAAGTTTACTTTTTTTTTTTTGGTTTTCCTGGCAACTAAATGTGAAAGGACATTTCAGCAAGAAAACTTGGTTTATTTTCCAGTAAAATGGGTATGAAAAACAGTGCATACAACCAAAGGAAGTAGTTATTTCTCATTGAGAAAATTTATCCCATTTGCAGGGTCAGAGAAAGTGCCATTACATTCATGTGATTAAAAATTGGTCAATAAAGGTATATTCAAGTCATCAGACTTCTTATAATTTGGTAGGAAAATAAAGAAATTTTCTAGTTTAGTACTTGACCACAAAACTCTTTTACTACATAGAACCTAAAATATTTTGAATTAAATGTACTTTGAAAAACACTAACTTAATGTTACTAAAAAATGCAATCATACTTATATTTGGTAAAATAAATTCTGCATGATCTACTTTTGGTCTTTTCCTGACACTTTATACTATAAGAAATTGAAAAAATCAAAATAAATTTTTCAAAATCTATAGAAAAATGTTTTACAATTAATTATTTTTCTCATGAAAATATATTAAATGTAACCAAATGAGACCTGCCTTACCTTTTAAAAAGAAGTTTTGTTAATATCAAATTGTATTTGAAAGGTTCTGATTTGATCATTTGAAATGTTGGAATTCACAATGTTTGTTGTCACAAAAGAACACTGAATTTCCAAGGTCAATCCTTTAAATGGTTTTAGAATCTGGCAGAAAGTGTCTTATAAATTACAGCTTATTTTATACTTTTTTTTTTGAGAGAAGTAGCTGGATTTGGCATCAATATATGTTTTAAATACATGATTTAAAATCATGTCCATAAGCTTTGTTATAAATGACTAATATATCTTACCTGATCTCGAAAAAGAAGAAACTGACTAGTTGCTTCAATTTGGATACTAAGTGTCCCCCAAAGACTTGTGGTATCTTGGAAACTGGTGTGCACTTGGAAACTGGTATCTTGGTATCCCCCAGGATGGTATCTTGGAAACTGGTGTGCACCTTTGGGAGGAGGAGCTTTGTGTGAGGTCCTTAGGTCATGGGTGGGGAGCATGACCACAAAGAGGGCTGCAGGGACCCTACCCTTTCCCCCTCTCTCATTTGCTTCCTGATTTTGAGGTGAGCTGTTTGTTCTTCCACATGTACCAACAGGTGCCATCAGGCATACCCACCAGAGGCCCAAAGCAATGGCTCTGCCAAATCTTGGACTGGAGCCTCCAAAACTGTGAACTGAAATAATTTTTTTTTCCCTTTATAAATTCATTTTGCAGGTATTTCTTTGGAGTGAAAGCTATCACAATGGTGTATAAGAGTAAATGCAAATCTATATATAATATTTTAATATCATAGCATCTATATCACATTTCATTTTTATGAATCAAGTTCCCCATTTTTAGATGAGTTTAGATATTTTACTTTGTTTTTGCTCAACCAGCATTTTAAGAAAATTTAAAATCATGTCCATAAGCTAGTTTAGTACTCCCTCTAGTGGCGGACTTACTTTTGAAGTTAAATATTTGAGAGTAACCGAAAGAGTGATATCCATTATAATTCAAATAAATTGTCAAGTTTTGTGTTACTAGAAAATAAAGCTTAAACAGAGAACTGGAAGTATTTTTTTTTTTATTGACAATGGAGAGGGTTTCTGTTACCATTACCTTTTGACTGTATCTGTTAAACAAAAATAGACATCAAAACAAATGTAATGTACGTGCAAACAGCAAATTAAAGTACAAAAAGAAATTACTAATGACAGGTCTTGCGCTTAATAAGATCAAGCAGCAGAAAATCAGCAATTAGATAAATGGTATTATTAAATAGATTTTACTTTGATCTTCCATATAAACAAAGAATAAACAACAATAACACCACCAAATAAAGCCACAGGGAAGAGATTACTCCTCTATACTTTTTATACACTATATATGTAACCATTCTGCCTTTTGTTTATTTCCTCTGATAAAACTGACTTCAGGGAAGTCGCAACAAGGCCATGTTGGCTAAAAGCTTATAACATTAGTCATGAGTCTGGCAAATGCTCTGTTCCATTGACAAAAAGGAAGGGTATCTTTCTGTTTTTCCAGTGGAAATGAGCCTCAGTCTCTGCTGTGGTTGACATTCACTGTCCAGTGTGGACTGACGGTTCAAGGTATTTGAATGAACATGTGTTTATTAGGAAAGAAGTGTTTTATTTTTTTGTTTTGTTTTTTCTTGGTCCACAGGTAACAAGAGAAGATTTTTTAAATATAAATTTGTTTAAATAATTGCTTTTGACTCTTGTAAACAGTTTGGCTTTGTTTTGTATTGAAAAGGAGATCAAGCCATCACAGTGCTATTTCTAGAGATAAGGACATCCCTGATTGCCTTTAAAGGTCATTTTTGGCTCCAGTTCCAGGTTAAATCATTCTTTTTTACATGATCAGAGGCAGGTATTCAGCTTTAAGGATTAACAGACTTGAAGGAGAAACATGTTGAAGCATGAAACATGCTTCGAGGAAACATATTGATTTGACTGTTACAATTCAAAAACTGTAAAAATGGTGAAATGGTAAAATACAAACAGTACTTGGAATTGTCAAATGTTTGCACTCAAGACTCCATGAACCATATATTTTATTTTTTAAAAAATCATATTTATATCCATTTACATAAGACTTACACATTTAAAAAGAAATACACAGTAATACATAAATGCCTAGTATATTACAACATGAAAAACAAGTGGCTCCATTTCATAAAAGCATCTGTTGTACAGAATTTATGACGTGGATGATGCTTCTTATTCAAATGACTTAAGCATTTTATTACAATTGTAGTAAACTAATCAAATTTGATATCTGATAACCCCCAGAATCACATTTTATTTTTAATAAATCACTACTTGTCATTATTTCCTTCGAATTCGGTCTTCACAGAGGTTTCACTGCTCATCTTCTTAGATGGTAGTGCACTTTAGGTAGAGTAGACTGAAAACACGACATCTAAAATACGTAATGAACAGGGTTAGTTCACTGAAAGGTCCTGGCCTGGTGAATCCAGTTCCCTACTCTGATGCATATCAATGTATCCTGCCCACACCTGTCCTACCATGTAATGGAAAGAACATCATCTAAGACCTAAACAATAGTGGACATCAGTATCAAGTGATCTTGTCCACTTTTGTGCAAGGAATTAAAATAGTAGGATTTGCTCAACTTTGGGGGAAACTATAGAAGTAACATAAACAAAGGAAGTCACAGAAAATGTCAGCATGCCTTCTGAAATTTGTCAGCATGCTAATTATGCACTGGGTTCAGTTGACCTATTCAATGGAAGAGATTTATATTTTCTAGTTCATATATTTTAGAACTCTTAAAAAGATTATTTTGTTTAATTGTGATGAAAACATAACGATGATAGGTACAACATGAGTTCAAGGCTCTGTGACAGTGGTATGGCATCGAAGTTTCTTTCTAGCCATAATATGCTTAAGAAATGCTCACAATTATTCTTACTGAAACAAAAGAAACAATAAATAGTATGCTCTGAATTATAACAAAGATGCTGTTTCACTAAAATAAAATCGATTGTTCTGGATTTACTCATTGTAAATAAATACCATTATATCCCACTTAATGGAAGAAAGTAGGAAATATGAACCAGAATGCCATGCACAAAAAAAAAAAAAAAAAGAAAGAACACATTGCAAATAGTTAAAAAGTAATTCTACCCATCAGTCAAGAGCTGAGAAGCAAGCACTACTGAACATACTAAATAGTCATTTGTGAATTAATGAAATATTCAATTCCCGAGGAAATTATTACATGTAGAATCAATTATAAACAGTATTTTGGAAAGCCTTTTGTTCAGCCAAATTATTATATACTTTAGATCATGCCTAATTATATGCCAAATTGTATGCCATAATTAAGATTTTAATGGTATGGTTGTACTTTCTGAAATTAAACTTCTTATCTGGATGCTTTTGTTTTATTGGTTTCAAATAGTGATTCAAATAAGGCAGCATACCAGCTCCATGTTGGGCCCAAGAGCCCAGCTGATCGTGGAGCTTTTGGGTTAGAGCAGTGAATTAACACCACGAGGTGAGCTGCTAGTACCTAGTACTGCTTCCTGTACCGCCCCTGGGCACACATTTCATTCTAAATATTGCTTTCAAAAGTTTTCTTTTTCCAAAATATTAATTCATTGAAAATTCTAGAGTATTCTGATAAAGCTATGTTTTAGGTCAAAATAATTTGTGAACATTTGACACTAGGAAAAATATTGTTTTTCTTACAAAACTATTTTTCAATAAAGTACCATTTTATATGGATTTGGAAGTAGTTTTAACTGGTATTTATCTAAACACAAATATACTACATATTATGGTTATATAACAAGGTTTGTGGCTGTTTCTATCTTCCATTCTTATAAATTAATTTCATTTTAGTCCTATCTTATAGGCTCCAAGTATTTAATAAAATTCATACTTGTCTTCAACAAATATAAATCACACCACTGAAAAGCAACATATTGAGAGTTCAACGTTTTCAGTTTCTACTTTTGTTTTAACACTTCTAAGTCATTTTCCTCTCTCTGCCACTATGTGACTCTTAAGAACTTGCTTAAATTCCCATCTGCCTACTTTGACTGCCTTATTATAAAATAGTCACTTAAAATGTTTAAATTTTAAGTGCCAAAATCTTATTAATAAAATGCTATGGGAATCAGTTCAAAATCCTTCTGAAAAGTAGAAAACATTACAGTTAACCACCAGTCGAGTGTAATAACTAAATGATAGGCCTCCAACAGACAGACCTTTCAACTACAGCAGACAGGTGGTGACAGGAAATACCAAACTGAGAGTTAAAAAGATTTCTTTCCCCCCTCTATCAGTTCAAAGGGGTTATCTCACCTCTATACTGCTAGGCCATACCAAAAGGCACAGCGCCTATTTACTAGTCTATGTAGGTTCCATTTTTTTTTTTTTCTTTTGCTGGTTTGTCAGCCAAAGGGAAACTACTCACAGCAGGTCAGTGCTGCCTCCTTTGAGTGGCTTGTCAACATGAGTATGTGCGAACAGTGGAGTTGTCTAACCTCTGCAGTCTTGATGAAGCAACTGCAAATGGAGAAAAGGGCTTTAGAGGTTCTTGGATGATTGAGTACGAGATTTCAGATGAGAAAGATTTCTTTTCTCTGCCTAAAGGGATACTGAACATAGTAGCAGACCTTCTTTGTTTCAGATGTAAGCCACTCACGTTCCTCTCCTCTAGACCCAGTTGCTAATGGAAATGTATCCCAATGTAATTTATGGAACTTTCCAGTGGTCATGTATTCCTCCTTAGAAGAAATCTTAACAAGACAGCTCCCCAGGGTGCTTCTGTTTTTGTTGTGGAAGTGGATCACAGAATTCAACATGGTGAATTGTGTTTTTCTCCAAATATTGAGGAACTTCAACGCTAATTTTAATCATGCTAAATTCCTCATGAATTTTGCTATCATGTTCCACAATATAAGAAATGTGAAGATATTAATTAGATATAAGAAATGAGAAGACCATAGTTTATGCTAGAAACTAATTTTTAAGCTGTGACCTTGAAGAGAAATAATGATTCTCAGTGATTAACAAAGAGATAATATTTTTATAATATTTTTCTTTGATGTTTAACAAACAGAAATCATTTTGCGACTACAATTTCACTGTTGTCTCTCCAGAATGACTGTTTTCCTTTGTTGATTATATAGCAAAAGTCTAATGTCCACGGAAGGAAATTCTATTGGGACATTACTGTTGGCTTTGTGTTTAATTCTCTTCTCATGACTGTGCTGGTTTATTTAAGGCCTCTGGCCTTGGTCAGAGGTAAAAATTCTGATGATCTGGATTCTGAGATGACAAAACTTGCAGTATTTAAACATGCAAGGTTTCAGTGGGGTTAATTACCATTTACCATGTCCAAATCCAATCTCAACCTTAAACAAATTATTTGCTTTGGGAATGGAAGAGTAAAGAAACACAAGTCATGCAGATGTCTTTTATGCTTCCTAGAGTGAACATTAGCCAATGTCAAATCTTTTTAGGATGCTATAAATTATTTTTAAAATATGAATAAAGTGCCATGAGTTCATGCATTAGCAGTTTACAAAAGTGTCTGGCTTTTGATGAAAGCAAAGTAAATTTCAAGCAGAGCAAACCAACTCAAGAAAAGAATTAATTCCACAAAGCTATGCGAGGTTAGAGAATTACACTTGCTTTTGCTAAACAAGCATTTAACTTTACAAGCCAAAATACAAAGCTACTGTACCATCCGTACCATCCGTGGCCATTTTCCTCGACTGCCCCGAAGTTGTGGTCAATCTGAATCCAGCTGGCAAGGTTTCTGAGGATCCAGGCATCATGCTGATTCCATGTACTTCACGAGGAGGAAACTGCCTTCTCCAGGTTGAGCCACGTCTAAAATTCTTGTCATCAGTCTGCAGGTACAGAGTCAGAAAGTGCTGTTATGTAAACAAGGTAACAAGTCCAGGTACATGAAACCGTGTGCCTAGAAACATGTAACAGATTATTTGTAATCAGTCCATGGAGTATACAAATGGAACACTTATGCTTCATCTCCAGAGCTCAAAGGATTCCAAAATAAGGAGTTAGGAGATATTTGAAGCAGGAATGTGTTTATAGGACTTTCCATATGGTTGCGAATCTAAGGTTTGGCATCTTTAAAGTAAACATCTTGAAAAAAAATATCTTGAGACAAGTTCTAAGTTGTTTAGGGCCTTGCTAAATTGCTGAAGCTGGCTTTGACCTGTGATCCTCCTGCCTCAGCCTCCTGAGCTGCTGGGATTACAGGTACACCACCACTCCCCTGGTTTATATGGAATTCTTAATAGACTACCAATTTAACTAACTGACATTTAAAGTCAATGTGGGAAATTGATTTTCAGCTCAATTTCATTGTTAGAAATGAACAACAATATAAAGAATTCTTGGGAGTATTGTTTTGTTTTGTTTTTGGTAGCAGGGATTGAACCCAGAGGCACTTCACTAGCACCCCTTAAAAAAATTATCTTGAGACAAATTCTAAGTTGTTTAGGGCCTTGCTAAATTGCTGAAGCTGGCTTTGAACTATAATCCTCCTGCCTCAGCCTCCTGAGCTGCTGGGATTACAGGTACGCCACCACTCCTGGTTTATATGGAATTCTTAATAGACTACCAATTTAACTAACTGACATTTAAAGTCAATGTGGGAAATTGAAAATAAATTAATACATATATTCATTATTAAAATACCTCATGTTGATACCCAAATTTTAGTTAAAAGATGTATGCCATTCTTGTTTTCAACTGTTGTGTTTTATATTGTCTTAGATCTCCAAATGTTTGTAAATGAAGAAAAAAACACTTTCATGGTTGTGGCCTCTCAGACTTTTGAATTCCTAGAGAAGCTAGTGCCTTAAGTATAAATATCCCTCAGTTCTACCAAACCCTTTGTTGCATTGTAGGATTATGCAACTCCTATAATGTTTGTATTCAGGGCTTTAAAATTAGCCAATAAGTTGAGTTTTATTTGACTCCTTATATCTGGTCATTTAGCATACAGTATATATATATATATATATATATATATATATATATATATGTTTACTACAGAATGTTAATGGGAACTATAAGCAACAATGTCATGGGAGAAATAAACACTTTCATGAGATGGGATTAAAAGATATCTTTATAATTAAAGCCCACAAAAGTACATCAGCACTTCTCAGACTATTTCAGTTGAATATGAATGTGATCAGCAAAGTCCAAGAAATAAATTCACTATGATTTTAGGCAAGTTGTTTGGCTATCTTTGTTCTTTCAAAAATAAGTTGAACAAAAGAGACTATAGGGTTTAAATAATGAAATAATGTATTGTGCTTTTAAAAATTAATTTAAAAAAAAAAAAAAAGAAAATTAAAAAAAAAAAAAAAAAAAAAAAAAAAAAAAGAGGCTGACGACTTTTAAAGCAGATAGTCACATCCTATTTATCAGAACTTTCTGCTTGTTCATTACCCTCAGGATGCAACATCATATCCCATGTAGACTGCTGTCTCTACCAAGACAATGTCCTAAGGCCAATCCACATTTTAGAATGTAGCCATAGGCTAGACCTTTAATAATTTGGTTATTCCTTTCTAATTTTAAATAAGAAAATTGTATTCTAAAGTGTAGGAGTTCATCAGTCTACCTCTTTGAATCAGCAATTTAGAATAGGTACCAAAAATACTGCTAAAAAACTTTTAACACTAAAATCAATTAAGTATTAAATGAATTTTTTAAAATATTGATAAGGGGTTGGGGTTATGGCTCAGTAGAGCGCTCACTTAGCATGTGAGGGGCACTAGGTTTGATTCTAGGCACCACATAAAAATAAAATAAAGATATTGCCAACTACAACTAAAAAATCCCAAAATAAAAAAATTGATAAATATCCTGATTGGACAAAAGAATGAATTTATTAAAAGTTAGATTATGGAATATATATTATTTACCATAATCTCCTCCCATAAAGAAGAACAGGAGTTTTATAATATCAAGATCATCTGCCTTGCCCATTTGAATATAGAATTTTTTCCCTATTTTAGGATTTGCTTAGTTCATTCACAAAAATCATTTTAAACAGCCTACTTTTATAGCCAAGAAACACGTGCAGTTTGCAACATAGAATTATGTATCACTGTATTTTCTACTTCATAATAAGGTTTTCTTTTCACTTCTAGAAAAATTTTGCAAAAAAACTCAGGACTACTAAAAGTTTCTGTCAATCACAGGGTTTACTATACCTCCCACATTCCTTCATTCAGGAGGTTTCTTATGTGTTTACTGTCTTCCATATATCTTAAACATATATACATATATATGTATATATGTATGTATATATATCTCATATGTATATGGATTCTAGCATTGAACATAGCTTTCACATCTTTTAATTGTTAAATGTTATTTCATTTATTTTTAAGAAAAATGGAATATTGATCTCTAAAATAATGAAAAGATTAATTTATTGAACATAGAATGTTTATTGAAAATATTTATTGAATTTTTAAACTTTAATATCCTAATATTTTCTGAGAAGATATAATATTTAAGAAACAAGAATCTTATTAAAAAGCTGATCTTAATCAATGTTAATGTTTTAATTGCTTATAATTTAAAAAATTGATCAACATTTTAGTCATTCATGTTGAAAAAAATTGCCATTTGAATTACTTTTCAGTGTTTCTAAGTGCTAAAGTGATATATTTATGAATGCATAATGTTTTTTCCAAAACTAAATAATATCATTTGATAGTTAAGAATAATCATGAGGAAAAATTTAGATTCTATCCACAAAACAAGTATTTTGTTAATTTCCAAGGACCATTTCTTAAAAGTAAGGAGGTTCTGTCATTTTTCCTATGCTCTTGAAGATCCAGATGAGTTTTCGTTTTTGTTCTGGGGTCCTGGGCATTGAACTCAGGGCTTTGTGCCGCCAGGTACCCTTTTGAATATTGGGTAAGAACTTACTTCATCCAGTCGTCGTTCAGTCCCCAGGGCCAAGAGGTTGTTGTATTCTCTTTCGAGAATCTGCCTTGCCTGTTGATAATAAGTTAGAGTTACCATCAATGAAATCACATTTTACTTAAAAAAAATTACATACATTACATTTATCTGAGAATGCATCACAAACTGCAGTTTTGTTATGGGGTCTTGAGGATTTTATTTCTCCATGTCTTTAAGTCACTGCAAATTTTAGCTATAAATACTAGTGAGGGCCATTTTCTTTTGTTCATGGAAGAGTAGATAGATTGCCTCACATCTAATTCTGAGATCAATAAACTTTGATCCCACTTTCTTACTTCATTTCAATTGATTATTTCATATAAACTTTGAAATATTCAAAACAAAAGAAAAAGTGAAGTTGTACCATAAATTTTTAACAGAGTTATGCAGGTACTTCTCAAATTTGGCCCACAGTCATTTTGAGACAGTTTAGATATTAAAAATTCCTGTGCCCTAATCCTTCATAATTGATTTCTTAGAGGACTTGATGTAGATTGGAAAGATTACTTTTAATTTGTATTAAACTCCACTGATTCAAATAATTATCTGGATTTGGGAATCACTGGCATACCCAATGTGAAGTGTCTGCATAATTCAGACAATTTAATAGAAAGAACTGCCTGTCAGAGAGGAAGAGACTGATGGTCATCTATCAGGGATATTGTTTTGGGAATTTGGCATTCAGGGAAGAAATTAGACTAGAAAACCTTCAACACCCTTCTTGTTTAATTTTATGATTTTGTTTTGGCTAGAAATCTAGTAGCTTGATATTAAAATCTTAGTGACACATTTCAAAGACTGTGCTAACTTTTACTAAGAATTATGAATATGTTAAATGAAATAAGCCAGGCACAGAAAGACAAGTATTTCATGATTTCAGACATATGTGGAATCTAAGAAAGTTCACCTCATAGCAGTTGAGTGTAGTCTGTGGCCACTAGAGGCTGGAGAAGGTATGGGGAGGGAATGGGAAGGTTAATTAATGGGTACTAAGTTGCAACTACAAAGATGCAAGATGTTCTGGTGTGCTATTGTTAAGTTCAAAAAGCAAGAAGAAATGATTTAGAAACTTTTACCCTAAAGAAATGATAAATGTTTGAGTAAATACATATGTTTAGCCCGATTTAAATATTATACAGTATAATATATATGGAAACATCACATTAGCCCATTAGTATGTATAATTTTTATGTTTTTATGTATCAGTTAAAAATAAGTTTAATTTAAAAAACAAGAATTGTGAACACAGAGCCTCATTTTTCCTCTAAAAGTTAAGTTTGTCATTACATTAACCAAGACCAATGAGACTTCAGCACGAAGGGGCTTGCCTGAGTGTTCTGTGTTGGAATCTGTAATAATAAAGCTAAGCTGCTGTAGTCAAAATTCTCATCCAAGGCAATAAGTGAGCCATGCACGCCACTTTCAAGAATATTATTGGCATATTCTCGAAGTCCAATTGCTTGTATCCAGCGAATAACTCGATCATTGCTCCATACCAGCACATCTGGGAAAAGAGATGCATCTTGTTAGCCTATAGTACTTTGTTCAGTGAAGACAACCTCTGGTTGAAACAAACCACAGGTGTCCGACCAAGTCACATTTATGCTGATTGGTCCACTCCCTAAGCCACCTAGTCCAGAAACAAAGTTGTCATTTTCAAAATGCTTTCTATCACTGAAACAACAACACTTATTGAAACATGTCACAAAGTTTCTTATTTTCATACTACAGCCCTAGGAGTCCATCTGAAGTTCAATGTTTTTACCACCAGAGGGAGACATTTCTTATTTGTGTCTTGATAACACAGAGAGAGTAAACAGCAAAAGATCTAATACTGTTGTTCCACATCAGAAATATTTATTAACCGCTACTTAAATATTGCATATACACTCAAAGATTTTTATTCTCACATAAAGTAATTTATAAAACAAAAAGAACAGTAAAATAATAACAGACTAAGTACACTGATACTTACCCTAGTATTTTTAATTCATTATTTCCAATAACATACTAATTCAAAAATCAAGTACTAGTCAAGTTGCAAGTTGTTTTGCTTTTGTTAAAAATTAGTAGCTTATTGAGGTACAAAACACTTATATATTTCTATTTCCTAAAAATAAAACCTTCAGAGAAATGTCATATGTTCATTTTTAAAATGAACACTTAGAAAAGTATATTTTATCATTTATTTTCTATTTATTCTCATTATGAGTTGTCAGAATGTAACATGAAAACTAATAAAATAGTCAGAAGAACCATAAAGCTCCATAGAAAATAAAAAATTTTAAGGGATATGGGTCAATGAAAAACATTGAAGCATTTTTCCTCCTTGTAGAAAGGAAAAAATTCCCTATATTAAAACAAGTGTTCCTGTTAATTTTTGTTTTCTGATTGAAATTTATACCTTTTTCAGAAAAGCCTTAAAAATATTTTGAGAAACATTTTTCAGCCTTGGCTGTTTACTTTCGCCTATTTTAATTTTCTATAAAATTCAAGGTAGAATTTGCAGGAAGAGGGAAGAATATTTTATGTTATTTTTTTCAAAAGCATTATTAATTTGTCCTAGTGCATTCATTTAGAACCAACTTGAGTTTTCATCTATTTAACATTAAAGAAGTAAAGTAATGATCCCTACCACATTAATCATAGTTGTTTTAAAGTTCATGTCTGGGGTCAGGGGAAGTACAGTGTCAAGGTCAACTGCAGAATATATCTTCTTATTTTCTGATTCTATTCTCCTGATCTTCCTCCTTTTCACCATTACATGAACTGTTTGATTTTTAAAGTCAAATGCCAGGCATCAATTTTTTTTTTTTTTTGCTTCTAATTCTAATCCTCTTAAAAGTTCACAAATTCTATTCCTCTTAAAAGTTCACCAATGTTTCAGGAGAAAAGTTGTAACAAATGTCAAGCTTATCTCCAGGTTCTTGGTTCCTCCAAACCTGGCAGTTTGGCACCTCTGAATTTCAACCTGCTTTCTCCTTGTGCTCTATGAGACTGGGAAGAAGCAGTCCTGGGTCTTAGGTTTACCATTTAGCTATGCATTTTCTCTTTTGTCCAAGATCTCTAGTCCTGGTTGCCTGAGTTGCTTTCCACGACCTTTAAATACCTATTTATTGATTTATCTATCCTTTCTATTTGTTCTTGGTTAAAATTTTGTTTAATTCAAAGTACTTCATTATAGTCATAAGTAGAAGTTTCTTAAATATGTTCTCTTTTTTGTTTCTGTTCATCCATGATGCCGATAAAGCATTTGTATATGATCTGAAAACTACAGATGTATCTACCCCCATCTCTTTACTTCTGATCTGGCTTGGAATAATCTCATTTGAAAAGAAAGGTGCTAAGTCTTTCTTTGGGTTTAACCATGAAGAACAGGTGAGGGATGTCTGCTTCCCAGTCTTTTTACCACTACCTATTTCATCCAGAGCAGAATGAATTTTTGCAGGAAGTAGGATATTTATTGTCCCTTTCAGAGTTTTTTCTCTTTTTTTCCCCATGTCTTTAGCAAAGCAAAGGAGGTCAAATTTCTCATTGACCTTTAGTAAATAGGGAATTTTATGTTATAAGTTTTCTGGGTCTCCAGTGATGAGTTCTGAAGTGCAGGTTTTCCTCTGAGTTTGCATTAGCTTTTTCGATTGAGGTATGAAGCCTCAGAAAATGGGATGTGAGTTGGTTAGTATTATATTTTGGTTACATTATCAGCTGCTGTTGACTGCAACTGATTCTTTGAACTACTGGTTATCTTGCACTTGAAAATTAAAAGCTGGGCAGGTAGGTATGGGTGGCAACAGTTTTCTGTGTGATTTTACTAAATTCAACATTTTTTTTAAAGATTAATGGAAATATTTTCATCACAAACACACTAAAATTGTCCAGTTTTCTTTGTCCTAGGTAGAGTTATGAGTTAGAAGTGTTTGTTCTTTTCTAGAATTGGGTTAATGTTTTGGTAGTCTAAGATATGTTAGGCTGCCATAATTTTTCTGCAAATATATGTCAATCAAAATTTCCACTGTAATACCTGTAATCAAGAGTGGTCAAATATATAAAATAATACACTTTGTGGGTAAAGACAAATAAAGCATTAAATCAGCTTTTTCAGAAGAGCAACATACTCTTTTTTCATTTTGTAAATCAGAGCCCCTTTCTATAAACCTGTTTTCAGGCATAATTTATGCCTTGACTTTAATGTTCTGTAGGAATCCTCTTGACCTAAACAATAAGTGTTGACTGTTTCCTAGCAACAAATTAAATGTTAGTACATTCTTGATACTTTTTTCACTTTAGAAAGCTGTTTATTAAGGTCAGGGTTAATTAACACTTCAGATATTAACCAAGACCTCTAGTTATAGTTGAGTGTTATTCCTGTAAATGCCACCAGATCAATTATAGGAAATAGAGGCTATTTATGATCTCACTCATTGCTAGTTAGCATATGGAGTTATTTGTATATAATCATAGTGAATCATGGCAGTTTTTCTCAAGGCTACACTCTAACCAGCAATTGCCAAATACTAATATAACATTTGGTATAGAGCCCAATGGGTAATTCTTCTCTTTTAGATCTATCTGTATGTGACGCATTTCATGTGGTGAAACAAGGCATTATAAAATCTAATTGAAAAAAAAAATACTTCAGGAAGAAAACCAGAAAGTGGTCTCCCATTGGCAAAATCTATTTGTGAGCTGAAACACCCTTTGTCAGGTCAAATACACACTGCCTTCTGGGAGTCTGTCTTTGGTCCATTAGTTTCCAAATTTCAATTCAACTGAAGAACAATGTGCTGAGAACGACCTACAATTTCCTGGGTCTCCAAAATGAAACAAAATCAAAAAACTCGATTTTGATAATGGAAAAACACTTTCTTGCTCCTCAGTAATGAGCCAATGAAGTGTTAGGAGACATCCATGTGTGTCTAGTTACTCTTCAATGAACCATATACAGAAAATATCTTTAAACAGTAATTTCAACATACATTCAAGCACGGTCCACAAGAACTAATGTACCATCCAAGAACTATCAGAAAAAAAGTAATTTCTGACACAAATGAAGATTATGGAAATCTAAAATAGGTAACCTTAAATAAAGAATAAAACAGTGCTACATTTTATATTGAGGAAGAGGGAGTAATATGTAAATTAAGTAGTCACCAAATGATGTTAAGATAAAAACAGAGAATCAGGCCTAACTGAATAGGTAATGTGACATAAAAACACCTACTAAATTTAATGAAATGCCTGCTTGTATCAATTTTTAGGTAAGAGAAAATGCAAATAGAGATGAAAGATAAGTAATTTAATATTCAAAAATACCTAAATAATTTTTTATTGTATTTCTCTTAATAAGCCTTTTTTCCCTCCAAGCAACTTCAGTGGATTGATAAATTTTACCCAAAAAAGGTCAATAGACACTTATATCTTATGTCCAAAAATTAAGTTTTAATTAATTTTTGTCCTTCAACAACAATAAGGAACATTCAGTCATCATTAACAAGTATAAAATTTAATGTATTCTTCTTTTTATTTTTTTTAGTTGTAGATGGACACAATATCTTTATTTTTATTTATTTATTTTTATGTGTTGCTGAGGATGGAACTCAGGGCCTCACACATGCGAGGCAAGTGCTTCTACCACTGAGCCACAACTCCAGCCCTCTTCCTCTTTCCCCCTGCACATGAAGATGTTCAACATTTAGATAGTTGCTATATTTGAAATGGCTTTAGTGTGTTCCTCAGTTTCATGTGTTGGAAGCTTGGATCAGAGGTAGGGCCTAGTTAGAGGCCCTGTGGTCCATTGAGGGCACTGCCCTCCTAAGGGATGAAGGTCATTCTTGGGATCCCTTGGTAGTTCTCTCGAGAGGGTGGATTTTTGTAGAAATTGGATCCTGCAACTACCCCCCCGCCAACTTTCTGGCTTCAGGTCAGTAATGTGATTTCTTGTTACCACTATGCTCCCACCATTGTCATCCTCCATGAGGTGACATAGTCAAGGGGATCTCTGTAAACTCCTGAGCCAAGGTATTTGGACTCTCAGTCTCCCAAAAAAAGGAGATATATGAACCTATTTTTGTTTAAAAATTAATATGCCTCAGGCCAGGCATACACGTGGCTGGGTAGGATCATGACTTCAAAGCTTGCCTCAGAACCAGCGCAGCACTAAGCAACTCAGTGAGACCCTGTCTCTTAATAAAATACAAAAAAGGGACAGGGATATGGTTCAGTGGTTGAGTGCCCCTGAGTTCAACCCCTGGTACCCCCCAAAAATAAATAAATAAACTTAATATAACTTAGGTATTTTGTTATAGTAACACAAAACTAATACAATGTTTAATTATTAAATATAATACTTTTCAATACATTTGCAATATGCGGTTCTTGGTATTTGAATTAACCAGTTTTGGATACAGAGTAGTTGCAGAATTAACAATGTTCCTAAAACCATGCTCAGCTAAAATTATTGATGCACTAATCTAGTTTCTAGGGGAAAAGCTTCTATATGTGTAATTATAATCCAAAAGAAAATTTTTGGATGCTGAAAATTTAAATTATGTAAGTCAAAGTAGAATTGCAAAAAATTGTTTCTCTGAATCATAACAACAATGTTCCATTAAAAGTTTGACAAAAACATCTGCGTGGAGATATTTTCAATATAAGAAAAATTAACAGGTCCAGAGGGATAAATCTCCATTCAAAAAAATCAATAATATGTCCCAAATGAAATATTCACTCTATAATGTGACAATTTCCTTTCCTGTGTTATAATTAGGAAAACAAATGACAATAACACTTTTAACCAAAAAGGTATGCTGCTTAATGACCATTGCAATGTCTACACAAAAAAAGAAAAAAGAAAAGAAAAGAAAAAGAAAGAAGGAAAAGATAAAACATCAGAGAAAAGGAATTTGATATGAAAGACAGACATATTACCCTTTATTTCATGTTGGCTTGCTTCTCGTCTTCTCTCTAGTTCTTTTCTGTCATAATTCAACCTTTTTAAGCACATAATTCCATACTGTAAACTTGTTCTGTTATTAAAAAAAAAAAAGAACACATTAAATTTACTCAGCAGGTGGAGACTTTCCTTTGCTGAATACTAGGCAACACTATGCACAATTTCTTAGGACATCTGGTTGATAAATTACATTTCCAATTCAGTCCTCCAGTATTGGAAGGAAATAAGTTTATAATTATTCTAGGCACACAATGCTTACAAAACATTTTCTTTCTAAAGAGGAGAAAAATTATTTGCAAAATAAGAAATACAGCTTCGAAAATAACCTGGGTCATGTTGTTCATCTATACGTCTTTGCCTTCCACTTAGCTCTCTCTACATTATGTGCTAACAAATTCATATTTTACTCGTTTACCAAAAAAAAAAAAAAAAAAAAATTAAAGTCACCTGAAGGAGATACAAGGAAAATTGTTAGAAATGGATACCCTGTTCTTAAGCTGAGGAGAAAATAAGCATAAGACATGAGTAATTTCAGTAATACAATAGAGAACAAAATAGGAAAAGGAACAGTCAATAACTCTGATAACCGAGTATTACAGGGGAGAAAGAGTCAGCAGATATTGAGACTTTATGTGGAAAGGAAGAGCAGAAAATTGATCCTTAAAAGATCAGGTAGCAAGAAAATGGTTATTAAGGAAAATGTTGCAGCATCAGGAACACGGGCTTGCAGATGAATGTCAAAGGTGTTGTGACAGTGAGGCATTCCCTCCAGAATGTAAACCCAGGCCAGGATGTAGGAGAACACTGTTATATAAGCAGAGTGGGGTGTTTCCAGGAGAGCTTTGCATTTAGAGAATAAAGGTCTCATGGCAAAAAAGGGCATGGGGAAAATAGGTAATCCCAGGGTATAGGAAAACCAATTAAGGGGGAACAGCCATGGATATGAAAAGAAAATCCTGACTTTAGTGATGTTCAGAGAGAAGAAACTAGAAGATTTTTGTGTTATTAGATGTAAGGTCCATGGCAGTGTGATAGGAAAAAAGAATCTCTAGGTTTAGAAGCACAATCATTAGCTATTGGTAAAATTTAAGTGTTAAAAAATATACACATTTAAACATATATATGTTTAAATGTGTGTTTTATATATATATATATATATATATATATATATATATATATACCAGGTGACATGTAATGACTTGTAATAATTTTAATATATACACACCTAGAAAAACTACAAAAATAGAATTTCCTAAAGATTCAGCCCCCAAAAAATCAACTTAGGCTCTATGAAAATGAAATTTTCTGTTGGCATATTTCCACAAACTTTGGGTATATAATACAAACACAGCTCTACATTGCAATCTCTGTCCTCTGCTGCCTGGAAATATTTTTCCAAGTGGATGAACATAGATATTTTGAATAGCACATTTTTTTATGTGTCAAACATCTATTTTTGTTTTAATAACATACACATTACTTATTGTTTCACTTTAATATTCTTTGGCAAACACCTACCGATGGAAACTATCCACCATTTTTAAATGGACACGAAGATCTTTCTTTGTTAGATGATCTAACATTCTTGCATCAACCAAGCATTCCATAAAATAACTTCTGTACTGAGGTAATCCCAGGCTGGGCAGCCATTCATTTCCAATCCATTCATGGTTCATGTCTCCATAAGCCAGGGTCTGTAGAAAAACCGGACACTAGAATTGTTTTATAGCAGTCAAGTTTCTTAACCAATAAAGTGAGATGGTAATTGGAGGATATTATCCATTATTATAACTGATATAATTACTCTGACATGAAAACACTGGAGAAATAATATTAAGCCTATAAATATTCAATTTACTTTCATACAAAATGAAATCTGAATACATTTATCAAATTATTTGCCTATAGAACATAATTGTTCACTTTACATTATCAAAAGGAATTATACTTTGTCTAAATATGTAATTTGTTAAGAAATAAATTCGAATTAGAGATATACTATGAGTTTTGAGCTTCAAGATTCCTTCTTTATATTAATGGGTCTATTTAACTTTACTTCTATCTGTCAGCCAGTACTCCAACATTTCCCTCTTTTCAATGCAACCATTGCAGTGTAATAGTGAACCTGGATATGAAATTAAAGCTTCAACAAATAGAGAAAAGAGCAATGAGGTTAGGCAGACAGAGTGCTGAAGCATTAAATCAAAATTATTATTCCCTAGAAGAGCATGTGGGTAGCATTTCATAAAGACCATAATCGAAGCTCTTTCTAGAAATCAATCAATTTAAACTGTACTTAAAGAAGTAGGGCATGATTCAAAACTATGAAAGACAATCTAATTCTTTAATATAGTAATAAGAACTGAACTTGCCAAATACTGGTACAACAGCTAAAATAAAAATCAAATCAACAATCACCACTAAACTCATTTTTTTTAAAGGATATTTTTTATCTCTCTCTTAATAGAGAATTTCCTATAAAATTCTATTTATACATGTTTTTTACTACATAAAAATCAAACCAGAAATTCATACTTCTAACTTACATACCTAGTGAAAATCTAGGAGCTTACCTTTTTTAAAATTGATAAAACTCTTAATAAGATCAAAATTCAATGCAATTCTAAGTTGTGACACTATGCTTAAATATAGGTCCTAATAATATTACTCAAACTTTTCTTATGTTCACGTTTGAATCACATTGATCATAACACGTTTATTCTTTTAGTTATACAACATCTAGAAATACTGTAGAAAATGTGCAGCTTCCTTACAAACATGTTTATTGAAAGCATAGATGCTTGTTGCCTATGGTCACTGTAGTAAAAGACAGTGTCTTCTTGACATGCAGTCTGTAGTGCTGACACCTGTCCCTCATACACCTGTATGAGCCCCAGTCCTCATACACTCTACAGGATACCTTAAAGCTTATAGAACTCCAAATTAGCCTTTTAAATTTCCCCCCATAGATCCAACTTGAGTGATTCCTGTTAAAATACATCCAGGGGTTATTTCAGAGATACTGAAGTTACAGATCATTCTTTGGGGAAGAAATAAAATTACCCTGCCATAAAAACCAGTTATGAAATGATTATGATATTATTTGCAAAACATCCTATTTAAAAAGACACATGTAACATAGATTTAAGCATCCATATCAGCTTAATATTGAGATAAGTAAAAATTTCAAATATTTAAAATATGACTTACGGCAGTTTTCTAATTTTTATCCTCATAGCCTACTAAATGATACTTGGCTTAAAGCATATAAATTTCCTACCTGGGCCCAGCTTCCTTCCTCAGATTCTTTCTGTGTTAGCAGCAGGAAATGATTAATAAAGCAGGTAAATATAAGTTAATTTCAAATGAATACAGAAATTTTTTTCCTAGCAAAAGCAACATTTTTATATAAAATGTTATCATTACATAAGCATATATATAGATTTTTACTACAATGTACAACTATTAATCTCCCAGATCAAAAGGGAATACAGGGCAACAATATAGGTCTGAATTAATTCTAATTTTAAATATATTTATACATAATGGATTTTCATGATATTGCAAACATTTGATCTGGTCATTCCAAATCTACTTAAGTCTTCAGCATATAATTTTCCAAATGTAATGTGCTATAATACAAACTTCTGATAATATATAATTACATATATATGATAGAGAAATATTACACAAAATACATTATTGAAGCAAAAAGAGTAACTATATTTTTAATACTTTGTGGTAATCAAATGGATTTCAACAACAGCCAACAAAATAAAACAAAAATCAAGTACAACAAACTAAACCAAAAAATAAAATTAGTATTTGAAATTTGATTTTATCCATCATAAACTTCTAGAAAATCAATGTTCCAAATAGAGATAAAACTGAAAGGACGTTGAATTAAAAAATAAGTGGCTAAAGTTAAAATGTATGATGTGCCCAACTTTGCTACTTTATATGAAAAGTGACTATGTATAACGTTGTGTTTTAAAAATTGATAAGTAGAGGTCCCAAGAAGTAATTAAAAACTGTGCTTTTGAAAACCTGAGATGCTAAAGCATAAGAAACTACATAATTATTTTTTTAAATGAGGATTCAATCTAAACTTTTCTATAACAAGCTTAATTTGGATTGGTAACATGCTGAGACCTGTTAATGTACCCAATGGCAAATATTTATTGTTGGCATACTACAAACTTAAGATATTTGTTACTTTATGGCAATCCAACACTGTTTCATTTAAATATGTCAAATCAGTGTTGTAAAATAAAATTGTAACAAAAATATTAGTTATCTTTGCATGTCATATAAAAGCAACCTAAAATAAATTAGTTTTTAAATCCAAATAGCAGTAAAATAACTTTCCTTCAGGTTCAATAAAGCGGTAAAGACTAACCGTTTTTGCTGGAGCTGCAAGATTTTCCATTTCTTCATGGGTCACCCAAACGTTGCCTGAAGGCTAGGGAGGAGCCCAGAGAGAAGCAAGGAATCCAGGAGGCAAGAGAGTAAAGAGAAAGGCAGCACCTCTGTGAGTAACAGCATCTCAGCTGGCCACAGTGCCCCTGCCCTAGTAGCATGCAGGACAGACAGCCTTGGTGTTTGGCTCAGGGCTCCCTTTTTCTTCTACTATGGGGGATTAAATAGACAGAGGCTTGCAGTGAAGCTCATGGGACAGCTTTAAAAGACACTTCTGTGATTATTAATCAGAAAAAGGGAAGTATCAAAATTTGCATTTCAAAGGTATATAACTAAGAGCTCCATTTCTGTAATAATGAAGAACTGATTAGAGAAGAATGCAGTTTTATTTTTTTCTTTAAAAAATGATGGAACATATGGTTTGTTGCATTATTATCAAAATTTCACTCACATAATTTTGATTCATCAGTGTCCTTGGATAGAGAAAAAAAAATGACTGTCAATATAAAGCTGAAAGTGCTATCATAACCTGTCTGGAAATCAGCATCAGCTTTTTCCAGATGATTTTTTTCTTTTGCAATTCAGTATTCATGTCATTTTTCTGTATGCTTATAAGTGAAAAATAAATAAAATGCTATTTTTTTATTTAATAAAAGATATTTCAGCCTCACTAAAATTAACTGTCAAACTGCAAAACTTGTACATTTCCTTATTCTTCAATAGTATCCTATACCATTATAGAAGGAAAAAAAAAATCCTATTCTACAATGCAAAAAAAAAAAAAACAAAAAAACTATCATATTATGAAGTCCCCTTTGATTTCTAAATAAGTCAATATTTGATATTAGTTCTATTGTGATGGAGAAACCAAACTTGATAATAAAGTGAAATTTTAATAACCTTATGATAAAGAACCAACACCTGGGGAAAGGGTTAATTTTCCCCACTCAGTCAGTTTCTCTACAGGGAGCTTAATTAATCCTTGGTCCTTATCTATTGGATTGTAAAAAGTTGTCTCTAGGAGTCTAATGACTCCCTCATGAAATGTAAACACCCCTGGGTCAGGCTTTCAAGGCCAGAGATTCAACAGGTTTCTGTAAAGAGTCATTTCTTCTTATATTTTGTAATTTTCTGAATCGCTGTAGGAATGTAGCTTCATCAGGTAATTGCTAGTATAAATTGTCTTGTCAGTTACATGCCAATTAACTGCAGCCTAAACTATAAACTTGTAGGCTTAATTCTTAGAAATATAGTTCTTAGGGAGATAAACTCAAGTCATCCTGAGTGACTGCTGCCTGTGGTCTTTGTTCTACACCTGTGAACTACTTGTTGCAAATTCCTTGTGCATGGTCTTGGGACACATAGGCCAAGAATTCCAACCCACCAATGTTGTAATGGTTAAGAAATGATGTCAAATTTCCTATAAATGTCCCATGTAATTGCAGCTCTGGGCCTAGACCTTCAGAGCACTAGCTACCTCAACTGGGTCCCCTGGAGTAAATAAACCTGATTCTCCAACCTGCCCAGTGGTGCTTGGTCTCTTGCTGACCACAATTTCCATAACATTATATAATGAATAATGAACAATTTCTAATTCAAAGTCCGTATAATAACATATAGAATCAGTACATTATTTATGGTACTGGTTATTGTAAACACTCGCATCAAATTCTACCATTTATCAGAATCTACCATTTCAGTGGGATGTCTTTAAGAATGCTTCAAGGTCGCCCAAATACTCATGAAATTTACTTTTTATGATTTGACTTGTAACTTGTTTTGGAAGAGGTTCAATTTTAAAGAATTGGAAACAGCAAAGTTGATGTCCAACCTCATGCGTAAGTCAGCACTATAATTCACTATGTCCTTTTCTACCACTTGCATAATACCATGGCTAACTTTGTTCGTATTATAAATAATGTAATTCAATATAATTTAAAAAGTGACCATATATAAACTAAATTGTTGAATACAATTTTATATAAATGAAATATCATATAAATGATGTGTGTCTCTGTGTGTGTGTGTGTGTGTGTGTGTGTGTGTGTGTGTGTGTCTGACAGGCTAAGATATATATATATATATATATATATATATATATATATATATATATATATTTAAGTAACAAAGGGAGTTGGTAAGAGAGATTTATAATGAAAAGTAAATCATAATTTCAAATGTTAGATATCACATATATAAAATTCTTATTCTCTTATTGCTTTAGAATTTGAAAGATAGCCCATTTTTCCCTATAAGCAAAATATGTGCACTCTTAGAAAACACATTTTAGAATACAGGAGCCATTTATGTCATTTAAAATCCCTCCCTTCTAGGAGGATGTTGGAATGGTGTTCATTATAAACAGACAGCTGTATAGGCAGATATTAAACATCAGATCGTTTGGAAGATAATTGTATTTATTGACCTAGGAAGAGTGTACTGTATTAAGAAGACTTCAAACTCATCTGTTACACCTGTTGATCACATTGCTTTGTCAGAGTGGCTGTAGTTTTGTTCAAAAATGATGAATATTTGAGGGAAAAAATCATTTAAGCCAGTCCTATTTATACTCGTTTCTGTAACTTCTACTTTACTTCTGTATCCAAACAATGAAAATTTCACTCCTTCCAAAAGAAACTTGTCTAGTATTATCTCATATTGTAATAGAAATTTGTATAGTCTCTCTCAGGTTATTTTAAAGTCTATGTTTGCCAGTTTACCACTGTATTCTAGAATGTGGAAGATGCTGGAAAGTATGTAATCTGTTATCTTTACTTGAAAAAATGAGTATATATCCAGGGCATTTTGCTGAAATGTTGTTGGCAAATGTTGTTGTATGTCAGATGTTCCCATTTGATGTGGGGTTTTACCTGTAAAGAGCATTGCCTGCCTATAATCTTGTAAAGTAACCCACAAGATAGCTAGCTATACAACCCAATAGTTGAGGTTTTAATGAGCTTCTTTTACAAGCAAGTCCACATAAAGTAAGTGAAATATTCAGATTCTGTTCTTTCCACCTTCCTCTGGTTGTATTATGAAAGAGTAGTTTAGAGCCCAGAGTTTCAGAGAAGAATGTCTCTAACAGAATAGCTACAGCAAGAGGCTTTGAGCAACCAAAGACATAAGGTGCCATGGAATTAAAGGTAAAGAGAATACAAACAGTGGGATGGAAAAGCATAAAGAAGAAACTTCACAGAATCTGGCTGTGGTTCTCTGAGAGCCCTAAGCATCATTTACTCACCATGGCTGGCAGCCTGTGTTGCAACCCCTCAAATATCTGAACTGGGGAATGCAAAATAGTAGTCATTCTTATGGCTAATATCATCTGAGCCTAATAGATGATTTATAAAAATTCAATTCCAGTTATCAAATTATCATCAGGAGGC
Source organism: Callospermophilus lateralis (assembly GCF_048772815.1). Classification (NCBI taxonomy): domain Eukaryota; kingdom Metazoa; phylum Chordata; class Mammalia; order Rodentia; family Sciuridae; genus Callospermophilus; species Callospermophilus lateralis. Next base: position 130,965,497 of record NC_135308.1, read on the forward strand.
TTGAGTTCTAGAATGGGCCCTTTGTATTAACTACCCTGAGACCTTTCTAAACCTCTCTAAATTTCAGATTCTCCATCTCTTCAGTGAAACTAAAAGCACATATTTCATACTAGAAAAATATGGAGAACTTTAAATTATAGTATAGTAGGACACAGGACTGGGACTCAGCAAGTGAAATCCCTGGTTGCTCAATTTAAGTAAGCACTAAATTCAGTGTTGTTCAAGTGCAAGTTTGGCACTTGACCATTGGAACTTACTTAAATTTTGTGCTAGCCTAGAGGTGCCTCATCTGCCTCTTTAGTACAGATAGAGTACTTAGAAAGTATTATCAAAGGAGAACTGAGGAGAAAAGTCCTAATTAATATGAAGAATTCAAGTACTTGCCCAATTAAATCATTCTGAAGAAGTTATGACAGAAGAATAAATATTAAAATGAACTTAAGGAACAACTCATGAAAATGAATCACAGGAAAACTCTCTTGCTGTCAGAGATACAGGATCAGTAAATATCAGCTAGATCTCAGAATCATCCTAAATCTTATGGAGTTCCAAGTAATATTTGTTATGACCTAGGTCATTTTGAAGTATGGTTTTATACTGTAATTTGTAATTGAATTACAAATTAAAGTAACTTGAAATTTACGTTTTACACTTCAATGTCTAGATTTATATTTCTCCCCCTTTGGATTTTTGCTTCTCATTTTAAGAGCTTTTGGTTCTCATTTATTTAATTTATCTAACTATACCTCATTTTATTCTCAGTATTGAGACTTATGAGGCTAGTAAAAATGAAAAGAGGATCAAAGCAGGCTGAAAGAATGCAGTAAGAAAGAAGGAAGACCCCTGCAGAGAAGGAAAGAAGGAGCTCAGATTTGGGGTCAAAGGACACATGAGTGTCACCCTAAATGAGTCACTTAACTTCTCTATATCTGTTTTCCCCATCTGTAAAAGAGACAAATAAAAGTCCCATTCTCATAGTGTGAACATGAAGCTTGGATGAGTTATTACAAGAAACTCAAAACAGTGGCTGACTTTTAGCCATTGTTATTGATTATTGAAGTTGGTTTTGCTGTAATTCCACTGATTTCTATTGCTGAAACTTTACTAAGCAACTTCCACTGAAGCAAATCCTTGGTTCAGTAAATACTCTCTATTTCCCTTATACATTGTGGGACCTAATGCCTGCTTTATCCCTTATGTTTTTGTACAAAACTGTTGAAAAATATGGTTGTCAAAGATCATTCATCTTTGTTTCCAAATCTATTTATTTCCACTGCACTTGCTTTTTCTTTTTTGGATTATGTGATTTAAATAGATATTACATTAAAAAAGTATTTTTGCTTACATATAAACAGGAAGTCAAATTATTTGAAAAGACCAGATAAAGGCAAATCGGAAAACACAAAATCAATGAGATACAATTTTATCAAAGTTTGGGGAGGAAAGTATAACTGTCCAGAAGGATTTGCACTCACATATCTCTTTGAGTTATCTAGAAGTTATCACTTAAAAGTAAAGAAATAATAACATCAATAAAAAGCTGAACTAGGAAAAGGGAAGACTTAATGAATGAGGTCAGGGACAATGTGAAACTCCAGGCATTGGAAACTACTCTAAGTCCCAGAGGCATCCTCTAAATTTGCAAATGGCTGAATATCTGAATACTTCTACTTAAGATAAAAGACCAATTGTTTTCTTTATGACATCTCTCTTGAGCTGAATTTTAATTAGCTGATTATTTCCATCCCCATTCAATTAGGTAAAAGGTCTTCCTCGGTAATAGTAGTTTAGGAAAAAGAAAAAGAAAGCTGGAAGATTAGGGCTGGCCCAAGGAAATAATAAAGGCGACTTTCAGACTTTCCTTGTGGGGTCCAGTTCATTTCATCTAGACAGGAAAGGAGGCAGAATCAGACTGAATCTCTAGTCAGCTAATAACAAAACAAAACAGAAAGCCCTAACACACACACACACACACACACACACACACACACACACCCCTATCCTAGATAGACACTCCTGACTAAAACACGGGAACCCAAAGATACAAACATGTTTCCATGATTTGAACTAATATAAGTATTCTTAGAGATATGACAACATTTCTTTTAAAACACAAATTGCTTTTGTATTTTCTACACATAAATCCTATCATAATTTTAGGTAATATTTAAGATGTCAATCTTTGTTTTATGAATTAGATTTGTATGTGTGTGTGTGTGTGTGTGTGTGTTACTAGGGATTGAACCCAGGGCCTTGCACATGCTAGGTAAGCACTCTACACTGAGCAACATATCCAGCCTCTATTTTATTTTGAAACAGAGTTGCCCAGGTTGAGGAAGCTGGCCTCAAAATTGCCATCCTCCGACCTCAGCCTACCAGGTATCTGAGAATTCAGGCATGTGTCTTTATGCCTGATTAAATTAAATATAACTAATTAATGAATTAATTTTAATTAGATATATATGACAGCAGAATGCATTTTGATTCATTGTACACAATTGCAGCACAACTTTTCATTTCTGGTTGTACATGATTTAGCATCACACCATATGTGCAGTCATACATGTACCTAGGGTAATAATGTCCACCTCATTCCACCATCTTGATGTCCCCTTCCCACCTCTCCCTTTGCCCCATCAAAATTCTTTTATTTTCCCTATGTCCTCCACCCCCATTATGGATCAGCATCCACTTATCAGAGAGAATTTGGCCTTTGATTTTTTGGGATTGGCTTACTTCACTTAGCATGATATTCTCCAACTCTATCCATTTACCTGAAAATGCCATAATTTTATTCTCTTTTAATGCTGGGTAATATTTCATTATGTATATATATCACTGTTTCTTTATTCATTCATCTATTGAAGGGCTCCACAATTTAGTGCATTGTGCTGCTATAAGCACTGATGTGGCTGTGTACCTGTAGTATGCTGTTTTTAAATCCTTTGAGTATCAACCAAGGAGTGGGATAGCTAGGTAAAATGGTGGTTTCATTCAAAGTTTTCTAAGGAATCTCCTTACTGTTTTCCAGATTGGTTGCACCAATTTGTGATCTCAACAGAAATGTATGAGTGTGCCTTTTCCCCCACATCCTCATCAACAGACTACAATTTCATGTGAACCTTTTGATTCATGAAGCAAAACCTATTTGAAATATATGGGAAATGAGTAAATTTTCCATGTAGATGGTAAAAGAATTATTTAGTAGATAATTTTTAAAGCTTGAGACACAACTTGTCTCATGTATCTTGCATCAATAGTTGGCAGATGGCATATATCCTCTGTGAAAAAAGAACTTTTATAATTAATAAAAAGATAAATATTCCCATAATTCTAAGGAAAAACTGAAAAGATTGTGAATAGACACTCCGTGTGTATAACTAGATCAAACAAAACATTTTGAAAATTCAACTTTTCTAGTATTTTTAAAACTTTGTTTGTTTGTTTATTTTTTTAATTTATTTTAATGTGGTACTGAGGTTGGAACCTAGTGCCTTCCATGTGCTGGGCAAGTAATCTACTACTACTGAGCAACAACTCAGCCCCGTTACTAGTAATTTTAACTGAAGCTGACCAAAAGAGGGAAAATGGCAACACAAAGCAATTTGGAAATTAAATTCATAAGTGTTAAGAGTATAAATGCTCTATACACAAATATTGCTATGCAAATAAACATAGCTCATGCAACAACATGTTACATGTATAATTTCACACATAATGAATATTATTATATAAGAAAAATTTTAATAGCATCTCTATAAAGATATACAGAAATTAAAAATTATATTGCAATTTAATATTTAATGAAATGAGAACATGTACCTATTATCCTACGTCCATGTTCTATTACTAAATGTCAAAAGAGAAGGATGCAATAATGTGCTATGTTAAATAATAAACATTTACACTATTTTTGCTTGGTCTTCTGGGGGATGAATCGAGAAGAGAGAACTTTAAAATGTTTTCCATAAATATACAATGGTAACTCAGGAGAGGAACTAAATACAGACTCTGGAAGTTCAGCAGAGACTTTTCAGAGGCATTATATGATGTCTCTGGATGGATGGATTGTGGGGGGTCTTGTGACTCTGTTGGGAAGAACGTTCCAGACTGAGCAATTGCAGAAAAAGCCATTGCAAAGGCTCATAAGTGGTACAGAAATTTAAGATATTGAAAGTAGTTCTGCATTGTTAAATCTGAATCTGGAAATAAAACCTTTAAGGTGGACTGAGGTGAGATCCAGAAAAGTTTCATAAGCTCTCTCCACTTCTCCTGTTCTGTAAACAATTGAGTGTAGTTTTATCATTAATATTTTGTAGTTTAAACTGTCTCTGTTTAAACAGTTTTAGAAAAATAGTGCTTAATTTTTTTTTCCATTAAGGAATGGACCATGCTGCTAAATAAAAATAATAAAGTATATCTGATTTTTTAATCTAGAATTTGGGACTTTGCTGTAATTTATGCAGAATTTGAAGGCTTTTATGGTTTTTTTACATGGGATCTTCAGAAGAGAGTGTTGAAATAGACCAATTGTGATGCTTTTCTCAGCTGAAAATTAGTCAGGAAATTCATCAGATCTGAAATTGTTTACAACAATTTAATGGCCTTCTCAGTTTTCATTTTAGGTGTATTATGAATTTATGAGTATTGCTCAAGCAGTACTCTAGCTACAGTAAAGAGCTATTATCTTCATTTAAAAATAATATTATAGCTAAGAGTTTTTATGATAAAGTATATATATATAGTTTATAGGATATATGTATGTATATATACATACACATATATATATATACATATATGTTTGTGTGTATATATGTATATATATACATATATATATATATATATATAACATGGTATTTAGAAAGATATTAAAATTGAATTATGCAAAATAGATATAAGTCTTTTAAGTTTGACCTTGAATTCATGTCATTAGAATCTTGAATATTGGAAAGAAAAATAAGTATAAATATAACAGAGATGAAGCAAATTCTTTAAAATTGTTTAAGACTATAAACAAAAAGTTATCTTCAGGTTAATTTTGAGCCTGAGAACTGCAATAAAATATCACTTTTCTGACTTTTACCCACTTCCAAATTTATCTTATTCTCCTATATTTTATTATGTTGTGTAAGACCTGGTAGAATGAATCGGACATAACTTCCCTATGTTCATATATGAATACATGACCAGTGTAACTCCACATCATGTAGAACCACAAGAATGGGAATTTATATTTCATGTATATATAATATGTCAAAATACACTCTACTGTCATGTATACCTAAAACAAATAAAAAAAAGGGATTGTAGAATCTTGTTAACATCAGAAACCATATACTTTATCAACAAAATATGTAATTCGGGAATGAAATAAAGAAAGAAAGAATGCAGTATTATTTTTGAGTTTCTCTTTGTGTTTTGTTAATTTAACATTAACTTAATGTTTAGGAACAAATTATAAAAAGGATTGGTGATTTATAAATTACAAGAAAACAGATTTTGAAGTGAAGCATTCTACTTGGTATTTACAAATAATCAATCCTCATATAATTTCATCATAATGAAATTGCTTAAAAGTTAGTAGTTAGTATTACATCTTCAGAAAGCACTAATGCTGATAGCTCCATCTCCTAAGATTCTGGATTATATTTTTAAAAAAGAAAGGAATAATAAAGAAAAGAAAACCCCGTAGAAAAGTACACTCAGGAACTTGATGCTCAGTAGAAAAATCTAAACTTTAGTTTAAATGCTAGCTCAGAAGTCTGTTTTGGTTTCAGCCTTCAAGTCTGATATGAATCACAGCTCCTCAATTGAAAACCTATTAAAAGTAGCAGCAAGGTTAATGAAGAGCAAGCTAAATCTCTTTAGAATAATTCATGCTGACATTGAAATGTGTGCTGTCACATTTTGCTCTGTGGACTTAGACATGCTGCTATTTGCCCAGCACTGGGGAAGGGTAGAGCATAAATTGACTCACAGTTCGCGATGTTGGAGGAGCTGAAGGACTTGTTAGGGAAACCATCTCCTGGATTGCTAATCGGAGCTTTAAGCGATGCAGAGGATTGCTGATTCCAATTTCTCTCTGAATCTCAGTGTCTGATAAAGCAGACATGATGGCACCACTCTTCACGTTGGCTCGGCAAGCTGCCACATACCAGGCAGGCATTCCCAACCAGAGCTGTTGGATAAGATAAAACACAATCAGGTTGTAAAAATAACAATAATTAACCTTTTAGTGTCTTTTATATTCCAGTGATTATTCTAAGTACCTTACATATATGAACTCATTTATTGCTCATACCCCATGAAGTCAAGGCTATTATTCTCCCTGGAGGAGATAGGTGCACAGAGACATTAAGTGATTTGTTCAAAAACACCAGTGAGGTAGTAATGGAACCAGGATTTGAAATTGTGGTGTTTTCATATATAAAAGTGAAATCTGCATCAAATCCCTTCTTATGTATAAGGGCAAGAAGAAGAGCTATAAATTGAATTTAGCAATGGGTTCAATCCGTTTTTGTTTAATGTGACTTCAATTTATAATTTTCCTTTGAAATTCTGAGTTTGGAGAAATTTTGTTACAGAATGAGACAGTTTTACCATCTCCAGCCTTGTGATTTCAAACGAACCATGCAGGGTAGCTAAATCATCTTTCCACCTACCTATGAATACCTGACCCACAGAAGCCCTGAGGTAATGAATGCCATGTTTTGGTATAACTTGTTACTCAGTAGTTGATAACTAATACAGGCATCCTTTAAATCTATAAAATCTATGATATTAAAAAACTATGTAAGGCGGTGGTGGGGGGAGTTCAGAAACAAAAAGCCAAATCTCTGAAGCAGTATGGCCGGGGCTGTGACTGAAATAAGAAAAAGGGTAGAGAGAACTTAAGCACAGTGACTATATAGTTGATCCTGCAAGTTTGTCCTGCAAACTTGACCCTACTGTGACAGATACATCACTGATGATGGGAGATAGGACTGATTTCTTACTTTATAAATTCAAACTAAATTTATAAACTTTGTAAATTTATAATTTTGTATCTTAATACAAAAAAAATGAACATCTAAATACACTTTCACTAGACCCTAATGATTCTGTACCCCTCTTCTAAGATCTCCACACTGGTTAATGTTGTCCAAATGCTTGTCTATGCATCGTTACCAGTGTTCTTTGTGATGGCACTTTAAAGAGTTTTTGATGTGGATAAATGGTTGGCGAAGCTTCAGACTCCCTCCTATACAGCATTCTTTAGAGACTCTGAACTCCAGGAAGTGGAAGGTGAACATTAAGAGCTCTCATTCATTGGAGCACCAGCTGATTCATCTTTCTTATTCCACTTTATATTTTGAGTCACATTAGGAATCACATTATGAGCAATTTTTGTATGCTCAGGATAGGTTTAATTAGCACCAACTTCACTGCCTGTCATTTCCTAGCACCTTAATGCCAGTAAATCTGTTTTTTTAATCTGAAGGATTTGCTCATCACTTGCCAAAATAGCAGCGAACTCTGTCAAACTGCAGCTCATTTTACTGGAGTGAAATCTGAACAAAGAACTCTTATCACTTTTCAGGTGTGATGTCTTAAGCATTCTGTCTTGTAATTGATTTTTAAAATACAGTAATTCTACAGACATATTTGGAAGAAGCAGTTCTGATGTCTAATATGCTAAAATTTCCCTGACTGACATGACAGAATAAAATAAAAGAAACAGACTTGTTTCAGTTGAGTCTAATAAAAAATGCAAAGTATAATTTTATACCTACACTAATCTATTTTTTTTAAACCAAAGTGAGTTTTGATTTTTTCCACCATTGATTAGTTAGATATGGATATATGATAATGAGGTATGTGACTTTATAACCCCAAGCCATTTAAAACAATGTGTGTTATTGCCTTTATTGGGCAAGAAAACCATAAATTCTGCTTTCCCCTCTATTAACATCTTCTAGTGCTGCTAGCAGCAGCCCACACTAGGGAACTAAATGGAAATGACAGTGACCACCACTCATACATGACATAAAGGGGCCCTCTGCGGTCTAATAATATATATTCCTCTCCCTGTCAGTGTCTGTGTCTCCTGCTCTCCACCCCAGTCATACATTGTTTCTCCAGAACATTATATTCTGGGAAAATGCTGAATGTGGTTAGTATTTAATTGACTTGAACTAAACTTAATTAATTAACTTTATTTATTAGTAAGTTGAGTGTACATGAATTAAACTGATTTTTTTTTCTTTTTCGACACAGTAGGGAACTAAGACATATGTCTTCTCCTTAATGCCAAGTGTCTAAACCTCGCTGATCCTTAGACTTGTAAGAACCACGTTCAAGAATTAAAAAGTGAAGGTTCAGCTCCCTTATGATTGGGTGGATTTCATATCTTAGATAACAGAAGATAGCTCTTCTCTGCTAATGTGGACTAGTAGATTGGAACAAGTACTTTCTTACAACAATTGAAAGATGGATCAATAATTATTTCTTCTGCTCTAGACCTTTCCTTTTACCCCACTGCATGCTTTATTCTGCTACAATCACAGGAAAGTGTCAGAGTGAAATCCTAGTGCTCCCAGGTCCCCCAGATAAGGCAAATAATTCCTCTCTGAGCAATTCTAGTTCATTGTTAAGCTAGGATCCAGAAACCTATCTTTACCTATCTCTAAAAACTATTAATGAGTAGTGATTGACTTAGGAACCTTCTAGTTTGACTTTCTCACCTCTAGCCAAGCAACCACAGTGGGTCCGTCCCACTGGGCAAAAGGCAATCCTTTCCTCCGAGCTTCTTCAAGAAGTTCATGCCTAAAGTATACAGCAAAGACCATTTGTCAGTAATATGGAAAAAAAAGATGTTCGTGGTTATTTTTAATGACACTATTTTAAAATAACCAATAATCCTTTATAACTTTTAATGAGATGTCACGGAATAAACAAAATCCTTCTTCCTTTGAGTAATATAAGCAGACAACACATTGATTTTATTAGGGGTGACACATTGATATCTAAAACTGATCTTCTCTAACATTTATTCACTAAATTTGAATGTTATGTGCTAATGAACTAAGAATCTGAATTATACTATCGGCAAAGATCTTATCCCTTTAATATGAGTCACATAATCATATTCAGTCATATATTATGAGATCTAAATCTGTCTTATTTCATCTGCCCATCTCTCTTCTCATTACCGTGTCAATGGCAGAGAACATATTTGGTTATAGAAATAAAAAAATGAATTTGGTCATTTTGGCCCCATTTTTCATGGTGTACTTGATTTCAATCTAACCTCTGGGCTCATGAGTAACTTAGAAGTTAGTTCTTTTGATTATGAGACTACATTTCAATTGTTTTTGAAGATTTGAACAATATTATTAATGAACTTGATCTATTGACTATATAACAACAGCTTCCCCAACAGTTAGGCAATGTACATTTTGAATACAACATAGATCATTTAGAAAAATGGAATATGTATTTGGTCACAAGTGAAGTATCCATAAAAGGGTAAACCAGGCAAAGAAGACAACCAAGAGCACAGAGGCTATGACACTCAGGAAAGGATGAAGCTTTTTAAGGGAAAAAAAAAAACACAAAGGACTATAAAACAAAACCACTCTACTGTCTGTGGCCTCCAGTTTGCAACTTCTAAGGGTCTGCTCTGCTCTGAAGTCATCCAAGCCCAAGCGTGTGCTACTGCCACCTGTCCATCTTGTTGCTCACTCTCTGACCTCTTGGCCACTCATAGATAGCTGAAAACCACGTATTATTTCATAAGAACTCCAACCCAAGTTGATTTCCATCACTAAAAAGCAAAGTATAAAATTCAACAGTACATGTATTTTCATTTATAATCACTGCTGCTTTTAAAGAAAGTAAAATATGCAATGAATATAAATGGTTGTTTTTGATATCAAGATAATGTAAAGAGCCCCAACAAATGCATCTACAAGTCCACTGTCCCTACCACTGAGAATTTAGAGCTGATGTACACTTCCTAAATCAACTTAAGATCATTCCTTATTGAGACAGCAGGAATGTGTTTCCATTGAAATTAAAAGTGCTGTATATCTGGCCAGAAAAATATTCAGAAATACATTCTCTGTATCTTTATATGCCTTAATCTCAGACACAAATGATGGTATGATACTTGCTTTATTTTGAATGTATGTCTTTCATGCTTTGAAATACATCACAGATATTATATATGAACTCTCAGATACAGTATTTATTTCCTATTATTTATTAATTCTTAGGATAAACTATATTCATATAATATATGGTAAAAATTACTTCCAACACCAGAACTTCATGTGTTTCTAATAGAGGCAGCCAACAAAACTGCATAGAAATGTAGCAAGGGGCAAAGCAAAACTTGCAGCGTTAGTGGCTGAAGAGACACATGAATTAACTGGTGTTTCATCTGAGTAAATGGCATCAGTAAGTTTTGTGTATAAGCTATCCAGCACTCTGGTACCCTGAATCTGAAGTACAGGCATCTCCTTAGTTGGCTTCTCTATCATCATCCATTCCTTTGGGCTTCCCAGTTACGTTCCTTCTTTGAAAATCAGTTTTGAATAGCTTAGTTTCACTGGTAGATATATTTATAGAATTGGATTGAAGGGTCAAAGCACAAACAAGCAGGTGCTTAACTCACTGTTGTGAGCTAAGACTTGAGCTCAGGTTGAAAAATAGAGCAGCAGACCCTGTTTTGGAGCCAGCAGTTAATTGACTCAAGATCTCCTGTTAGATCAACAAACATGAAACTGTTTAAAAACATACAGCATACAAATATTTGCTTAAACTCAGGGATGCATATTCTAATTATGGAATTTTGGTTGTTATTAATCATTATCTTCTTTAACAATAATGCAAACAATTGGTGAAGGCTTTGTAGCAACTGAGCTAACTTTGAAAGGCAAGTAAGACTGATATGCAGATAGCACCATGAGCAGGATAAGCAGTAATGGTGAAAGTACAGAGAGAGAACTTAACATGGACTATGTGCAAGAAAATTTAGAATAGTCTTTCATAGAGTCTGAGCATGTTGTTAGAGTTGTAACATTATACTCAATAGGTTACAGAATAGGTCTAGTTATAATAGATGCATGCTATTAAATGGGAAGAAACAAAGGTACAATTACAATGTTCTTATTAATTTAGTGAGAAAGTGAGTAAGTAAACACACACTAATAATCAAGGAACATTTTCACATATGAACTATATAAGTTGTACAAAAGCCATCTTTAAATGTTAGAACCCTTTAATTTTGAAACTTCTGACCAGTTCCCTAAAACAAAACAAAACAAAACAAAACAAAAAACAAACAAACAAAAACTACCATAAAAGACAGAGTGAGCCTATTAAAACAATCTAATCATATAACTTCATTGCTCATAACTTTCTAATAATGTCTTGACAGGCTTTTAGGATCCACTCCACTCTCCATATCTCACCTGAATTAACTCTCTTCTCACCTAGCAACACTATTTTTGTAGTTCTCTGGAACCACAGAGGTCTCTTTCTGTCTCAGGAACTTTGCACTTGCTGTCCCCTTCCATTTGGAAGATTCTTTGTATCTACATGTGGCTCACTTCTTCATCTATTTTAACTAGACTCAAGTGTCACTTCCTCTCTGTCTCCTTTCCTATATCTTCTGACCCCATAAAGGTATTTCTTGTTCCCTTCCATGATTAATTTTTCTCCATGCATTTATTTTCTAACAGTATATCATTTACTCTTCAGTCTATGATCTGCCAATAGGATACAAGCTCAAGAAAGACAAATGCTTTTATATATTTTATTCAGAGATGAGTTTGAAGTTTGGAACAAAGTCAGACATAGAAGAGGGACTCAGAAAAATAGTGCTAAATGTTGACCAATATACCAGGCTATATTTATGTGTATCCTGTTTTAATAAATTGTGTTCCATAATGTTTTATTTTTGCTTATGTATATTTTTATACTTCAGATATCTTTTGCTATTTTATCTTACAAAATTCAAATTTTTATGTTTTAAGTAATGAAAGATTTTCTTCTGCCCTACCTCCCTTTGAAATGTTTATTTTTTTCTTTCTCAGACTAGCACTGACTATAGTTGATGCCAAGTGTCTGATGATCACTGATGGGGTTCTGGTTAAGAGGCAGCCCCAAAGTGCTTACATATTATTTTAATTAATCTATTATTTTAATGAGATAATTGGGAGATTATTGAGCAATCTGGTTCTTGAGAAAGTTGTTTGGTTTAAATCATAACTCTCACAACACAGTAACTTTAGTGATATAAGTGAAAGAAATAAGGTAAGGGAGTCCCAAGTCCAATGGATTCTGTCTTTTTGGTCCCAACTGTTAGATCTGACTCTAAGCAGAAGCCTTAATATGACATACCCCAGACCAGGAAGAAACAGAGGAGCCCAAAAGTGGATGGCTGGGCTGTATGCCAGGACTGGGTATTACAGGAGAGTAACTCCAGACTGCTTGTCCTTAACCCAAGGGAAGTATCACTCATGTGAAGAAAGATGTGGACATGCTGGCTTTGGAGAGAAGTAATTTTAGAAAAATAAAGCAATGTGGGCAATGTTGTAATTGTAAGAAATCACTGACTCTAATATTTACTCTTCCACCAGATTATTAAGGATAATATTGACTATATGGGGTTTAGTTGTTGCTATCAGAAAAAATAAAGCTCTAAACTGTTTAGGAAATATTAAATAAAAAGCTGATTTGGTGCAGACAAGGATTTTGGATATACTGGTGTTCTTGGTTTGATCAGTCTGTGTGTGAAAAGTTATCTAGTCTAGAATGCATTTTCTTTATAGCTGAAACTCAACCTTTTAAAGGTCAAGAGGCAGTTCTCAGAGTGAGGCTGTGATCAGTTCTCCTACTACAATTTTTTTTTAATATTTATTTTTTAGACATAGTTGGACCCAATACCTTTATTTTATTTATTTATTTGTATGTGGTGCTGAGGATCAAACCCAGGGCCTTGCACATGCTTGGCAAGCTCTCTACCACTGAGTCATAACCCAGCCCTCCTATTACAAATTTGATTCAGAAAACTATCTTTCTATTTAGAACTGAAGAAACACTTTTTCTTTCCTAAGATAAAAGTTCCAACATTTTTTCTCAAAGGATACTTATACATCATTGTAGTTGTGAGCTTGAATTTCAACTTTAAAATTTACACTAGATTATTTTTCCTTCTATCTTTTCTTTCTTTTATTAATTATTTTTTAAAATTTATATATGACAGTGGAATGCATTACAATTCTTATTACACATATAGAGCAAATTTTTTCATATCTCTGGTTGTATACAAAGTATATTAATACTAATGTACTTTGGGTAATAATATCTATCACATTCCACCATCATTTCTAACCCCATATTCCTTCCCATCCCCTCCCACCCCTCTTCCCTATCTAGACTTTGTTTATTCCTCCCATGTTCCCCCTCCCTACTCCACTATAAATCAGCCTCCTTATATCAGAGAAAACATTTGGCATTTGGTTTTTTGGGATTGGCTAACTTCACTTAGCATTACCTTCTCTAACTCCATCTATTTACCTGCAAATGTGTGAACCCTCACACATCAGATAGAGCACTAAAAAAACTCAAAAGCTGAACACTAAAAAAGGAAATAACCCAATGAATGAATGGGCCAAGGACCTGAACAGACACTTCTTAGAAGATGATATACAATCAATCAACAAATATATGAAAAAATGTTCATCATCTCTAGCAATTACATAAATGCAAATCAAAACTACTCTAAGATTTCATCTCACTCCAGTCAGAATGGCAGCTATTATGCATACAAACAACAATAACTGTTGGTGAGGATGTAGGGGGAAAGGTATACTCATACACTGCTGGTGGGGCTGCAAATTGGTGCAGCCAATATGGAAAGCAGTATGGAGATTTCTCAGAAAATTGGGAATGGAATCATCATTTGACTCAGCTATCCTTTTCCTTGGTCTATACCCAAAGGACTTAAAAACAGCATACTACAGGGACACAGCTACATCCATGTTTATAGCAGCACAATTCACAATAGCTAAACTGCAGAACCAATCTAGATGCCCTTCAATAGATGAATGGATAAAAAAATGTGGCATATATACACAATAGAATATTACTCAGCAATAAATGAGAATAAAATCATTTGCAGTAAATAGACTAGATTTTCAAGAACATCAGTAGCACTTCCTTTGAGAGGAAGTGACAGGCACAAAATTATCATTACCTGTGTGAAAACTCAAAAGAGAGATGGACTTATTGTAAGGGAGGTTATTTTGAATATGTAAAACTCAGTCACGTTGTATTTTCAAGAAACAGATTCTCTGTTTTCTCTGGTAAGTGGACTAATCCATAATGGGGGTGTGTGTTATGGGATGAGTTGAGGAACTTTGGAGGGGGCAAAGGGTGGGGAGGGGGCAAATGGTAGGAAAGATGGTGGAATGCAATGGACATTATTACTCTAGGTACATGTATGATTGCACAACTGGTGTGACTCTACTTCACGTACTACCAGAGAAGTGACGAATCCTGTTCCATTTGTGTACAATGAATCGAAGGGCTTTCTATTGGCATGTATAACTTATTAGAACTAATAAATAAATTTTAACAAAGAATATGGAATTATCATAAAATTCTAAGCAAAGCTTTGTTAAATGTGAAATGTCACACTGACAGAAATTCCACTGTAATATGTAATCACTCATTAATGAATCATTAATAAATCAATGAACAGGTTAAAAAAAAAGAAACAGATTCTCATTTGCAATGAAGAACATTATTATCCTCTAAAGGCCTTAGACTCTCCTCGCTCTCTCTCTCTCTTTTTTTTTTTTAGAAAGAGTGATAGAGAGAGTGAGAGAGAGAGAGAATTTTTTTTTTTAATATTTATTTTTTAGTTTTCGGTGGACACAACATCTTTGTTTGTATGTGGTGCTGAGGATCGAACCCAGGCCGCACACATGCCAGGCGAGCACACTACCGCTTGAGCCGCATCCCCAGCCCCTTAGACTCTCTTATAAAGCAGTTACTGTGACAATTTAGGAAGGCCCAACATGTGGTGAGCATTCAGCCTATAAGTAATTTGCATGCCCATGAGTAAACTTGTAGAGGGAAGCCCGTGCTTGCTACACCTGATCTAACAACATGAACAAAGGATGAATACCCTAGAAATGACTAGGTTCGAAATTTTCTAGTTAAAGTATCAAGAGTAAAGGATATATAAAAACAATCACCAGGGAGAAAAGGAGGACAATGGGTCCCAGAGAGAGAAGGAAAACAATGTGCCATTTCCCAGTAAAATGGGCTCTAGGCTTTCACAACTATTCTACCAACTGCCCAAAGGCCCATTCTGCTATGATTCAACTAAATCCTATAAAACTCAGACCCCTATTGTAACCAGCTGCCATTTTCTCTCTTGAAAAGTGTCCCTCAGGTGCTTAATAAAACATCGCTGATCCATTGAGGTCTGTTTCTGTTTCTTTTTCTTTCTCTTTCATTTTGCTTTCAAAGAGTGTTCATAAACTGTAAACAAATCTAGAGCACTTGCCATTTTGTGATTTCCAATTCATAATCCTGACTAAGCAGGTAAGATCTTACTTAAATAACTAAATCCTAATGGAAATGTCTAGATCCTTCTCTTCTCCTCCTCCTCCTCCTTTTCTAATGTGTGTATGATACTGGAATTAAATCCAGGGTCTAGAACACGCTAGAAAGTGCTCACCACTGAGCTATACTCCAGATCTTATTTTATTTCATTTTTGAGACAGGGCCCTACTAAGTTGCCCATGTCTGCCTGGAACTTGCAATCCTCCTGCCTCAGCCTCCCAATTAACTGGGATTACAATTGTGCACCATTCACACTGGGCTCAGATTTTGGTACCTCTTTAATTATTTCAGTTATGACCTAATTAGTGTAGCAGGGGGAAACATAATTTGCAATTATGTTCCTGCAATACTAAACATTGAACAACATCTTCATGCCCCCCTCTCTTGTGTCCCCAGCTAACTTTGTCTTGACTTTTAAGATTCAAGAAACCTACTTCCATTTTATTTTTCTTTTCTTTGGTGCTGGGGTCAAACCCAGGGTCTCATGCATGCTAAGCAAGCACTTTACCACTGAACTACATCCTTAGCCACAATCTGCTTCCTTTCTGAAGTCATTATAATCTTTCACCAAGCCCAATAACGATTTCCTTTCAGAGTTTCACTGGTGCTGAACAATTCTCTCTACTGTGTCTCAACATTTTATATTAATTTGATTGCTTATAAATTGTTCTCCCCTAGTCTATGAATTTGATAGCAGTGATGTTGTGTGCCCTGTGACTAACCATGTTATCTGGACAGTCATTCATTGATTTTTATAGACCAACAGGTATTGGCCATATTTTGCCAATAAATAAAACTGAGAATCTGGTTTCAAACATGCTTTCTGGTAAGGAAGAAAGATTTGTGTAAACACACATATAAATAAATAATAAAAATAATAATAATCTAGGCCACTGAGATGTGCTCTGTAGAACACAGTAAGGCAGTGAGGGACCAGGAGTACCAGCTTGCCCTGGGAAAGTCCCTCTGAAGAAGCAATATTTAAGTTGACATTTAGATATGGGAAAGAGACTGGCAGTGAGAGTCTTGTAGAAAAATGTCTTCAGCAGAAGAAAACCAGGTTTATTTTCAGTGAAAGGAATGGAACCAGATGTGTGAGCAACAGAAATCAGGCAGGCAAGGCCAATGTGGCTGGAGTGTCCTGGAGCATGGGAGAGTTGGGATTGAGCGAAAAGAAATGGAGAGACAGGCAAGAGTAATGCAAGATAGTGTTGGGCCTGGAGGCTGTACCAAGGAGCTTATCCCACTAGAAATTTCAGGCATGGCAACAGAATATAAGTCATATATTAGAAAGGTCTCTTTGACTGCTTAATACAGAGAGACTTGAGACAGGCCAAAGGTGGTAGTTATGGATTCAGTTTGGAGGCTGTTGCCATAGCCAAATAAAAGATGATGGTAATTTGCCCTTGTATTATGTATATAGACATGGTAAGAAGTGGTCAGGATAGAGATTCAGACACATGGTGCATATTCAGTAAATTGTAACTGAATGAACACATACTAAATTTGCTTCTCATTATCTATATTATCCTTATTATTATATCGGTTATTTACTTACTTTTGTAAGGCTGAATTTTCTCATATTTGAAGATGATTATAAGTTAATCTCAATGCAAGTATGAGAAATAAATAATTCTGAGAAAAGCACCAAGCAGACAATACTTATGCAATGGATGCTAATTTTCTGAGCCCATCTTTTCTTATTTTTCCCAAAGCAACTCATTTTATATGCCACCATCAGATTAATCTCTTAGAAAACATCTATTAACTTACCACGCAGCTCAAATTTCTGTAGTACATTTTTACTGACTAGAGAAAGAATGGTTTCATGATCATTCCTGATGGGCCTCTAAACTACATTTCCAGATGTGCTATTGGATCTCTTTCTCCAGCCATGCGGATACTCAGTATGCTTTAGACTTCACCTCTGCTGTTCTACTGCCATCTTCTCCATTTGGAATGAACTTTCTTCTGTTCTTCCCTCCAAACATTCCCTGTCCCTCAAGTGCCACTATTCTTACCATGTGTAACACTGGTAGGCAGATTATTGCAGGTTACAAGGCCTGTCTCTACACTATAATCACCTGAACACACAAGCCATCTCACTGGCTTTTATACCCCCGTTGTACAATGTACTGATTTAGGAACTTAACCTAAAATGTTTGAAAGGCAAAATCAACAACAACTTATCAACGGACTGAACAAACTTCTAAATAAAATTTAACTGGAATAAGGTCATATGCATTGTGAAGTACTCCTTCTTCCTAAATTATATGAAGAATTTGCAGAGCAGAGTTGCTTGAATATTTTCTCCTGAAAAGGAAGATTATTTTTTATTTATGTGCTTTTTTTTCCTTATGCTCAAATCCTATTTTTTTTTCTTTTTGAGAAAAAGCCATCATTCTTAGTTACCCAGTGAATGAAAGAATCAACATTATCATAATTTTTAAGAGTAAACTAAATTATATATTAGATAATCCTTTTCAGAAATAGCTATTCTTCTAGCAATTTTATCAGAATGGTAGAACTTGAATTTGTTAGTGTTTATATTTGTACCTATGAGATTTGTAATTCATTAGTTATGCAAAAAAGTTACAGACCATGAGGACAGTAATGTGCTTTCCCCCATATTCTTTCCAGTGTAGCTGATTCCTTGCTGTCAGTGAAAAAAATACTTTATTCTCAGACCACTTAGTCCAGGGTGCTATTTTGGGACTTCCAATTTGTGACATGACTGTCTAAATACCATACAGCATTGCTTCCTGTCACTCAAGGTGACCGTTTCAGTCGCCTTCCATTCAATGCCTGTCAATTTCCCCTTCATAATTTTTACTTCATTCCTTTACCTCCTATTTTTGCTGTCACCAAAGTTCTTTTTCAGCCTTTAATTGGTCTTTCTCCAGGCTTCTTATATTGCCATGAAAAAGAATCTTTCTTGGAGATAGATTTTGTAGCAGAGTAGACGAGAGAGCAGTTCTCCAAATCACATTGCTAGAGCTAGATTCCTGTGACTCTCCTTAGCTGCACATCCAGAGACATGTCACTTTAACTTGCTGTGCCGTCCCTTTCTTTGTGTAAACTGTAGCTGATAATGGTACCTACCACAGGGGACTGAAGTTTCCATGAGAAAATATGTGTAATGGCAACAGTGACTTGCATAAAAAAAGAAACAGTCAATAAATGTGACCTTTTACTACCAATAATCATAGTGCCATCCTCTTAGAAGTAATAGATGGTTCTACAAATACCTGCAGTATTGTCCTTAACTTGCTGTCGTGGCTATGTTGTGATTTTCCTTCCTAATCATCTCGTCTTATTTTCTAACCAGAATTGAAAACTTACTTTCATAAATAGTTTATCCTCTACTAATTTCTTTGCAAGCACCACTTCCCAGGGGAAATTCTTTCTCCTCTTTTTTAACTATCAAAATCTTATTGTTTGCTGCTTTTCATATGAAATAGTTAGTGGTCAGCTTTGTTCACAGTATTTTTTTTTCTCCTTTGGAATCTGAAATGAAATAGTATCAACAGCATTCATAAGGACCTTAGACTAACACCACATGTGCAGGCCTCATCTCCTACCGGAGACAGCAAAGCCCAGAGATGACAGTTTATTCTTCCAATGTGCCATGCACTTTCCTTTGTATGCTCTAGCTAAGAATATCCTTGGAATGATTTCTATATTATAATCTACAAAACTCACAATGTTGACCATCACCTAGGATTATTGTTTGTAGGGTGATTTCTAAGTATTTTATCTTTTTGTTAACCTCTAATTGCTTTTAGAATCTTTAAAAAAGAATAATAACTTTGCACAACTGTTACCTAGGTTGACTGCCAATGGAGATAAAAATGTCATTTCTAACATTCAGAAAGACATTTGGTAAACTGATAAGAGTACTGCCAAAGCTTTTGTTCAAACTCTCATCATTTGTGGATAATGGCAATGAGCTTCCAGGTCCTTAGGGGTCTCTTTTTTGGTACCTCTCCCTACAATGTTGTTTTCAAATCTCCAGTCACAAATCTTTTTTAAGACTTTCCTACCATTGTACTCAAACAAAGCAGTCAATATCTTCTAAAAAGACCCTGAGTGATCAGGCTTCTGGTACCACCAGCTTCTTTTGCTCAATCACTAGTAAAATACTAGCCACTCTCCAAATACCTCACTCTATATTACCTTTCCATGACTTTCTATCAGTCCTTTTTCTTCCTTCAGGAAAATTCTTCTTCACATCACAGTGGTAACAATCCAAACTCATTCTTCGGAGACTTCATCCTTCCTGTTAAGATTCCAGGATCTCTCCCAGGATGCACTAATTCTTCTATACAACATTATACCTTTTATGTACTCTGGTTATTGTACTTATATTTTTTATTTAAAATTTATAATTTTATTTAAATATATTAAGTAAATTGTATTATAATTTACTGCAGTACGTGCTACAGCAGAGATTTATCTAATTTGTTTTTGTTCATCGGAGCCACTTCATATTCTTTAAGATGTAAGACAGTGGTTTGAAAGAGCAAAGGTTCTAGATGTCTACAAATTAGGCACTATATCTCGCAAGATGACAGCTAATACATACTTGTTATTTACTATGTTCCAAGTACTATCCTAAGTATTTGTAAGAATTAATTCATCCAGTCTTCACAACAATTCAATAAAATATGCACCTATACGTTTGTTGATGAGGACATTAAAGAATAGAGGCTCCTGGGAGTCAGAAAGCCATTGATTGGCAGAGCCCAAATTTGAACCCAAACAACCTGGCTATAGAATTGGCTCTCTTATCTCCCATGCTAGCCCTTAGCTAATTCACCTCTCTGGAACTTTTAATAACAAAAAAGTAGCACTTTCCTCATTGTAAGCATAAAATCAAAAGATAGGACCCCATCTTCCTTTCCTTAAGGTTCACATTGTTTTAGAAGTGGCAGATATTTATGTGACTAACAGGTTCATGGATAAGGTCTGTGCCTCCTTACTGTCATACATTTCAATCCTCAACACTTTAAGAGAACAAAGGAACTGTGGCTTTTTCTTTTACTCTTTTGTAAAAGGAAAAGGTTCTGTATCTTGGACACAGGAAGGTTATCCTAGTTTATGTAATTGAAATGAAAAGTTAAACTTGTTGTTATTTGTCTCAGTGAAATTGATTTTCTGTACTGAATTATAAAGTCATTCTCTGGTTCAAAATGTATCTTTAGAAAACCCTATTGATTTACTGTGGTACATAACAAATACTTAAATTATTGAAAAAACTAGAAGAAATAAATATATGGAGTTTTAAAATAAGATATAAGTCAAATGATTTGACAATTTAATCCACTTCTTAATGTTAGATCAGAGAATAAATTTTCCTTGCACAACATCAGCAGGAAATGTACACAGAATTTACACTATTATTAATTGTAATTGTACACTATTATTAATATATCTTGTTCCATTAAAATTCAACATTCAAAGGGTAAATAGGATATAATCTCTCCAAATTTTAATCAAAGAATGAGCTTATTATAACTCCATTATTCAGGAATTTGCACTAATTGACCAATTCTATGAAAATCAAAAGTGATTTAAGAAACTAGTTGAAATTCTGGTCAGCAAATGTGAACAAAATATGGAACCATCTACACTTTTTTGAAACATGCAAGCCAAAAATACATATCTTGTTAACATAATTATTCTAAACAGAAATATGTCACAAATCCCAATCAGCTGCTTCAGAAGATTGATTACCTAAATATACGTATTTAGCTCTATAAAATTAAGAGTTTCAAGTTCAACACTAACAAGGCTGACTTGATTTTGGAACCATAGCATAGTGTGATTTGTGTGTGTGCAAATGCAATACATGTGTATCCTGTTGCTACATATTACACATTCAGTAAAAATGCATAAAAATCAATGACGCATTTAAGTAGTGTTTTATGTAGACTCCAGTAACACACACTAGGGTGTTTAGATGTGAAATAAATTGATTACATTAAACCCCAAATTTATTCATACTTAAAACTATTTTTTCGTCAAGCTGCTCTGAAATATAGGGCATAGTCTCAGGAAAGAAATTTAATTTATTTGTGAATTTGAGTTGGGATTTACATAATTTCCTTCCTCAATTTATTTTGAGTTTAATCATTTTAGAAACCATTAAAAAGGTGTAAACACATACATGAAAATGTGATTAAGCAATGCAATTACTCATGCTGTTACTGAAAACAAGAGGGGCTCATATTACTTTTCACTAAATAATCTCACTTTTGCTAGACCCTCTATTCTACTTCCTAGCCTCCTCCTGATAGGAATCATGGACTTGCTGGAGAACATTGTAAATTTTTCAAGTTATGTGGATACCATTTAGATTATATATTTTCAGTGCCTTATCTGATTTTGAGATCCCTTTCATTCAATTTGGAGACTTATGGTTTTCATACTGCTGAGGTTCTACATATTCTATACTCTTCTGGGAGCAGGATGATGATAATAATGTTAGTATGCATAATATCAGTTATCAAGGGGTATATAGCCAATGAGTGGGACAGGGGGACTTACCCTCTGTCCTCTGATTCATAATTTAGTGCTCTCTGCCCCCAAATCCCCCATGTCATTGTCACTTTGTAATATCTTTACTATTATATCATCCTAAGCTCTCTCTTGGTGATTGCACTAGGGAAAAAATTGGAGTTTTAAAATGTGTAAGTTCCAAGAGCATATGCAAGAAAACAAGAAATTCAATTTTAGAAGGAAGACAGTTATGTCAAATTTTTAAAGTCCATTAATGAATTGTTTATATGTTTGTTTGCCAGTATTTCATTCCATAAGGAACAGGGAAGTTAAATTTTATTTCTTCAAGTAATTTTCTTCATAAAACTTTGGTGTCATTAGGAAAAAGAAGACACAATTTATATGATGACATGAAAACAATGCTTTAAAATCCTAATATCAAAAATATTTCTTATTTTAAAAAGAGCTTACAAACTTCATTTCGCCAGCATGATTGGCTAGCATTCCAACCATGTCTTGTCTTGCAGTTTTAAGAATACCTTTCTAGAGCTGTCCTTAATAGCATACTTTATGTTAACTTTAGTTAATACTGCATTGTTAAGAATTATATTGGAGAATTAATAATTAGAGTATTAATAGATATTAACAGACAATAGATAAGTTCTCTTGGAGCATTAATAATTAATAAAATTAGAGTAGAAAAACAATATAAAATTAATATTTAACAAAGTTATATTCAAAGTACATGACCTGATATTAATATATAAAATATCCTTAAAGACAACTAGTAATACTCTTTGCAGCTTCCTATATACTTGCATCTCACTGGAACCATTTTATTTTGTAAAACAAAACAAAACAAAACAAAACAAAAAACAAACTTGCTTTAAATTTAAAAGTAATATCTCACCCTCAGTACAACGTCTTAATGAATTCAACCCTGTAACCAATGCAGAAGTATATACCATTGTAAATATGATGAAAATATTATGCACATTTTTTTACTATTTACTTTGAAATACAGCTTGTTTGAAGACTCAATAAAATGCTGTCAATTTATTTCCAAGATCATGATTTAAATGTAAAACCATTATCTGAGTAATGTAATATGTTAAGCTTTAAAATTTAGTCAGTAGAATAAGAGATAATGGAAAGAACACACATTCAATCAATTAAGGATTACTTTGGATTCTCTAGATACTAAGGTTCTGCTGAGAAGACTCAACATTTGATCCTTTCTGGCTAAATGTAGTGCCATTAGTTGACAAGTAAGTTTGCCTCTTGAAAAGAATGCACCTGGAGAGCTACAGCCCTAAAAAAGGCTCTGGCAGGTTCAGACTTGCAGCACAATTGGTAATAAACGCCATGGCCTGAAGGATTACTTGAGCTTACTGAGTGCCACATTATGACTTGAGAACTACAGGAAATGAGGTCCACAAGGTCTTTTGACAGTGACCTAACAGAACTGAAGAAACAGAAGTACCTGAAAGATCAACGTAATTAATTTGAACGCGAACATTTCTCTGAACCAATGATTCCTTTTACTGTGTGGAAATGAATACACTTCACAGTTTTCATTTTAGGTCAGAGGCAGTGCAGCTTGTTTTATAACCAAAAAAAAAAAAAAAAAAAAAAGAAAGAAAGAAATACTAAAGAGAAAAGAAAAAAGATGTTGCTGAAAAATAAACACGTTTAGTAGCCATTGTGATTCAACTTACCCAGATGTGCTTTTCATGAGATGGAGAAGGATGGATGAAAAAGAAAAGCACACAAATGTTAATGGATACATTTCAATCAAAGAAAGCCATGGAATAAAACAAGAGCATCATTTCTGGGGTGAGAAGCGCAGATATGAGATGACATGGTGAATTTTTTAATGTCACCATGACACACATACTCACTGTGTTCAAAAGCTTGGTCGGGCTGAGGGCAGTTCTAATAGTAGACCAAAAACTCTGTCTTGAGTATGAGCCACTCTGAAACATGCATGACCACATTTTCCAGCCTCTAGTACACCCCAGGAGGAAATCAGGGTACCTTAGCATAGAATATGGTTCTCCTCAGGCCACATCTGAATTACTTTAAAAATAGAGGCAGCAACCTACTAAATGGCATTCAGAATTTCAAATAGCCCTATAAGCCCACTGCCAAAGCTCAGGAGAGAGGCACAGCAGAACTCTGCAGAGGCAGAAATTAGAAGTGTAGTTTCAAGGTCAAAATATCTGGATTCCGATTTGTCTAATTTGACACCTTGGTCAAAATTCTTATCAGGTTCTGATCTTTAATTTCCTCAATATTATCTGGAGCAAGAAGAAAATTGTAAAGAACACTCCAGGTCCAAAATGTTTTATTCTAGTAAGTACTATAATAACGATGGTTATTTTTGTGTAAATATACATGTACCAGTAATCGGAACATAAGAAAATGCAAAGAATTTTATTATTCTCCTTTTGCTTCATTACTTCCTTTTTCATTTGAACTGGAAAAATAGAAGTTAGGTTTATGCCATTTTTGCTGCTTTCAATAGAAATACTTGATGGGGTATTTATAAAAGTTGCTTTGAAGAACAAAATGAACTAGATCAATTCCTCAATATTATTAGAAAATCATCAGAAAATGACACTGCTTCAAATGAAGCTTTTGAAGTACCATTTGCTCCCTGGATGTAGTAAAGGCATTGAAAAAATGTGGAAGTTAACTAATGGAATAAAAAGCCATGGAAATATTGTTTTTAAATTTCTAAGCAAGCATAATAGACTAAATCTTAGAAAAATAAAACTGTTCTACTATTCATAAAATATATTCAAGATAATAAAATATTAAACAAAAATTCCTATTTCAAAAATTAGACAAGTTAGAGCATTTCCTTTTTTATTGCACAATTATTATAAAGAAAAGGTTGATGTGCAATGTAACACCCTGCACGTGCCTCATCTAAAGGCATTCATTCAGAGAAACCATGTATTTTTTATTAAAGGGGCATTTTGGAAATATGCAAATTTTTTGGCCTTAGCTCCACAACAGCTGTGGCAAGCTCTTTGAATTTTCACATAAACAAAAACATAAATGTTCATAAAAAGTGAAACCACAATATATTAAGAAATTGATCATCATACATGCAACAGAAATAAAATTAAGACCAAAAAGAGATTGTTTTTAAATGTTTAAAATTGTTTTCTTGTCACAAACCTTTGAATTCTATGATACGCTCTAGGAAAAAACAGTAACATCTGAGCTTTCTAGAAAAGTTGCCAAAAATATTTGGAACTAGTTTTTATATTACCCTGAGAAAATAATCTTCCTTAACCTACCAGCTATTTAGAAATCACTTTCCAATAAAACAAAGTGATTAAATTTGCATATAGTAGAATACTAATATTATTCAGACCTTCATTCATTTTTTATTAAAATAGAAAACTTATGCCAATGAAAACACCTAATAATATGAAATGTAAGATAAATATGGAAATAAACAGAAAACACAAATTTAAAGGTATTGCTTGAAGTTCTAATATTTTTGGTCTCACCAATGAGTATACATTGTTTGATTTCTCATAGTTTTTATAAACTTTCAACAAATTTAAGAGCTATTGTGAACAGTTATTTTCAGTCTAGAATATTAAATATTTCAGCCCATGACTTTCAAAATGTGTTCTGCAAAGGATAAAAATCTATAGTCATAAATGACTCATACTTTATGATAATATAAATGTCATGTAGTAGCTAATATATATTTGCAGAGTTTTTTTTTTTGTTCCTCTGGATAAAGTGTTCAATTTTTCTTCTTTTAAAAATTAATACATCCTTTCTTACAAACTTGTATTTACATGGAGATATAACCTCATCATTCTTTTTCTCTTCATTCCAAAGTAATAAGTGTATGATAATAGTAGGAGAGATTTGTTGTGAATAAATATTCTGCAGTTAACGATCACTGTAATAGGTGAGCAAGTTTTAACCAATACAGAAAAGAGCAGGTTATGACACCATCAAAATGGATAAGATCACATGCAGTATAAGCATAATGTTTTCCTTGGGAACATCAGCTTATATGCTGTCTTTTCTACAATAGGGCCTTAATTTTTTTCAGTTGTCTCAATTTAATATGCCAGATTGTCTATCAAATGAATGAACTTTCTGTTTGTAAACTTGTCTGACTTAGGATTTAAAACTTCAGATGAGAAACAATTCACTACATGAGTTTTATATATGGAAGATAATTGTCTCTTGATTCTTAAAGTTCAAGTTGGTGACTTAGAAACATTTTTAAATCAAATATTAACTAATCTGTGAAGTGAATGGGTAGTGTCTGGGAAAAAAAGTGCAATGAAAGAATTTCTTTTAATAGGTTGAGGTGACAATGTTTAGAAGGTCTCATTGGGAAAAAGACAAAGATGACAGCAGGATTCAAACGTATAAGAGCAAGGAGGAAGTCAACATAAAATGACTTAGAAGATGGCAAGAGGTGATCTGGAGTAAGAACAGGGTTGCTCTGCTTTCTGATGATTCCTGTATCTCTCGCTCTTTGATTATAAGCTCATGAGCAGACAGATGTATATGTGAGGACCATACTCAATTACCATGAGTTGCACAGAGTAAAAAAAGAGAACTATTAGGGTGACTGGGAAGTGTAGAACACCCAAATGAAGCTGGTCCAAGTTTTCTGCTATAATTTTCTGCAGCTGCACAGGCATTTCCAAATGTGTAAACAGAGAAAGAAAATTTCTTGCTGCTTGGGATATGATATGTAGACGTAACCAGTGAAAAAGAAGCAAAGATATTTAAGAATTTTTTGAGTATATGGAAATTGAGGGCTTGGAATCTAAGCTAAAAAAGAAGGAAGGGGAATACAGAGAGGGGATAATGCACTAGGGGAAAAAATGGAAGTTAGAACAAAAAGATGATTGCAATACAGCAAAATGAAGAGAGAAAAGACTTTGGCTGGGGAAAAATTACATGTTTGAATTAGTAAATTTAGAGAAACAATTTAGGATGAGGACAAGATTCAGAAGATGACTCTGGGGATTGTATAATTTGGTGCAGAGAATGACACTGGAAGTGATGAAGCTATAAAACTAAAAAGTTAGGCTGGGAATGGTGAGCTATTTGGATATAAAATCATCTGAGGATGATAGCTGGCATTGCTTCTTGGACAAGGACAGATGATGGGACATAATGTGAAAATACATAGCCAAACAGATTATTAGTGGTCCTTGTAAATGAAAGAAAACAGTTCAGAAGTTTTAAGTATGGCTTATCATCACTATACTTCAAATAATTTTTCCTGAATATTGACTTCAAGTAACTAAAATATTTATACTTCTTAAAAGGGTTAATAATTCTTTATTCCTCCAAAAGTTTTGTTATTCATTTTTCAGCAAACTTAATGAATTCAAGCCCCAAATTAATATTTTGATGAACTGTAGAATTTACGATTGACATTTATATTGTATGTTTGTGCATTTGTGAATAAAATAAATATACATGACACATGTACATTTAAGTGAAAATTCTTCAACATAGAAATGTTTTCCATAAAATCACTGAAAGAGGATATACACAATTTCTGCCCTTCATAGAATTCTAGAGACATGGAAGAGATCTTGCTTCATGAATGGCCAATTTTAAACAACAATTGGAAGAACCCACATCTTCCAAGACCTTATGAACAACACTATATGGAGCCAATATAAGACCCTATATTTGTAGGAACAAATGTGGAACATTCTTCCAAATTAAAAAGTAATTTTTATATTTAAATATATCTTATTTAGTACTTTTTAATAAAGGAAACAACTTATCTTTTCCATTAGATACTACCTTGTAAGTTTTAGTGAAATTAAAGTTTAAATTGATTCAAGCACACAACTTCTATTTCTCACATGGCTTGTTTTCTAGTGAATGTTACTACTATTATTATATAAAATTTTGGAATCCTATGTGTGGCTAATTACATCAGAAAAAGGCAATTTTATAACACAGCTACATCTCATGTTTTTAAACTATCCTCCCACTCTTAGGAAAGGTATGCGTTTTGAATACAGTTGCTGCTCAGTTTGAAAGAGGTAGATAAGAAACTAATTATTACCTAGGAAAAAATATGCTAATCTTTTCAGACTATAAAGAAAAACAGGAATTCTTTATTCACACCCTATATATATATACATTAAAATATATAGGTGATTCAAGGTCCTGTTAAGATTGGACTACATGCCCTTTAGATCAAGGCTCTATATCAGATAATAAACAATCCAGAGGAAGAGTGACTCTGAATATGTTTATTCTTGTATGCCACAGTGTCTGGAAAGTGGCACTTTCTCATGTGTGAAAGAAAATAGCAGTTTCTGCCTTGAGGCTTGTGGAAAAAAAAATAAAAAGAGATAATATATGTAAAATTTGTAAAAGAGTGCCTTGCTTTGCTCATTGCAATGTCTCGATGTGACTATTATATAGTTATTACACATAAAACAGATATTATTATCTCAACTTTGATAAAGACAAGGAGGAAAATGAAACAGAATAAATGTACACAAGGAGATAGGCGTATGAAATTTCATAAGCAAGAAAAGATATTACACATATTAAGACCATGAAGTGCAAAGTTGAAAATGGAAAGAGAGAAAGCTGGTGAGATAAGCAGGAACCAGATAATGTAGGGATTTGTGGGCTATATAAAGGCATTTGAAATTTATCCTGGGGCTGCTAGGGAATCATTGAGAGGTTTTAGACAGGTTCAAAGATATGATTTAGATAAATCTCCTTAGCTGAAGTATGAAAAATGGATTACAGGAAGGCAAGTTGGAAGTAGGGAGACTGTTATAGTCCGGACCTAAGCTTCAAAAAAGAAAATCAATATGTTATAGAGATTTTTAAAGAGATGTAATGGTCTAGGCTTGGTGATGCTACAGGGAGTGTGTGGAGGGAGAATAAGGACAAGGAAGAACAGCAGTAAAGAAGCAGCCTAGGTTTCAAGTTTGCTCAGGAAGGTAGAAATAACTGCTCTCATTTCTGTTTCATTTTCTGAGTTTTCCTCTTTTTCCTAGAGTTGTCTCCATATCTGGCTTCTATTTATGCATTCAGCTATTCAGAAACTGGGTTTTGAGTACTCGTAATATGTGGGGGTCAGTATGATAAAAAATTCAAAATTCTGAATTCTCTTGTGTAAATTGTATGAAGAATCAACAGCATCTTAAGGGCAGGGACAAATTTAAGAGAATATAGTTCATTCTCTTACCTGAAAGTTGATTTCCCCATAATAATCCTGCCATCATAAATGTACACAGCAGGTTTATTAGATACATTCATGGGGATCAATTTTCTTTCCATGTGACCAATTGTACTAGGAGTCTGTGATCCCTAATAGTTATCATTTGGAGTCAGCTCAAATTTATCTGTCAGAACCTCTGACTTTTGGCCCATAGTTTTAACAGAAGGCCATGAAAACATATGTGATGGATGGTTCTTTCTCTGAGCAGCATCTGGATCTTTGTTCTCCACACTCTACAGGTTTAATCATTTCTATCAGTCCTTGAGGACATGGTTTTGTGTCATTCACTATTATGGTTGTGTTTTTCTGAATACATGTTGGTTTTATTTATTTATTTGGTACCAGGGATTGGACTCAGGGGCACTTGACCACTAAGCCACATCCCCAGCCTTTTTTTTTTTTTTTGTATTTTATTTAGAGACAGGGTCTTACTGAGTTGCTTAGCACCTCATGTTTTGCTGAGGCTGGTTTTGAACTTGCGATCCTGCTATCTCAGCCTCCCAAGCCACTGGGATTACAGGTAAGTGCCACTGTGCCCGGCTACATGTTGGTTTTAATACATACACTTCAAATATATTTCCCCAAAGGTAATACAGTATCCATCTATGATATGGTCAGGGCACAGAATTTTGATCCTCTCATTACTTTTGTGGCTATTGAAAGAATTAAACTTTTTTTTCAAACATTGTTCACTTGTCTATTTTCCAGATAAATTTTTATTAGGAGCTATACTGAAATCATATATAAATTATAGGTATATAAATTATAAGTATATGTAAAATATATGAATATATATGCACATATGCATATATATGCATATCCACATATTCTTCTATGCATAAGTAATAATAACTGTATTGAAGCTGACAGTAGGATCATCTTTAATAAAGTCACCTTGTTAAATTTGGCTACCCCTGTAAAGGTCTTTCAAAAAATGTTTTATCTAAAAACTTAAATATGCATTCTAGCTCATACTTTGACAAAATATGATGCTCTTGTTTAAAGTGCTTCTAAAGGTGCATCTTCTGTTCCACTCAGCCATCATCAATTCATTTATTCAGTTCCTTTGGTTACACAGGTCATTTGCCTTTAAAATGGAGAAGATCTTTTAAATAAAAACAATGGGTGGCTTTTATGGTGTGGGGATTTTCTGATTTTATTAAAAGACCAGTGATTTTGAGAAATGATCCTGGACTCTGAAATACTTTAGTGCAATAATTTGTTTCCACGTCTCCCTCTAAAAACTTTTTGTAAAGGGGATCTGTACGTTTGAAATATCAGTACATTATAATACAGTTCAAGGGACATAACAGACATTGAGTGTAGGAATGAAAAATTATTGATGGTCAAATCAATCCTGAATTCTTTTAACCTATGATTTACTGCAGTAAAATAAATGATGTGAACTTATTTAGAAAACTATTTTTCTAGCATTTGTAACCATTGTGAGATTAATTTCCATTTTAAAATTCTTATTTTATTCTTTCTAAGTGAAAAATGTTTTTTTTTAATGGGAAGAAATTATGCAGAAACAAAGGGCTCTCTAAAGTTTGAGCATTCTTCTCTTAGCTGAAAACAGCCCTTTTTCTTCCATTTTTCCTTCATCCGAATAGATCAAATATAATCAAAAAGATAAAAAAGACAGCACTTTGGTTTTCCTTACTTTTATTTTTTCCTCACAAATTTCAGCACATTGTGGCCATTAGCCTCTGGTCTTATTTTTATGCAGGTTCGGGGAATTCATACAATTGTCCATGGTTGGAGCTCAGCAGGGCTATGTGGGATTAGGTGGCATAGAAGTGACAGCTTGATCTCAATGTGTGCCCAAAAAGCACAGGTCTGGAGTTCCAGGGAGGAAATTCAGACGCATTTTCCCATGGAATAATGAAAACATTAGATTCTGGTTCTAAAATATTCTAAAATATTCTACTTCTTCATTGGATCCTTTGTGTTGGTTGCCCAGAACTGTTCCCCAAATAGCTGTATCTGCACTACATTAATCTTTGGTTATAAAAAATTGTTTCAACTGTAAATATCAGTTCAATTCTAAGCAGATCATGTGATTTAACTTGGCAGCTCAGCTTTGGAATGGCGTGAAAGAGGAATATATGTTATCAACCACATTGCAGAAATATTTTATGATTTTTTCCTGTTAAAATCTTGGAGTTCTCTTGATTTTATCATCTCTAATTTGTGAGAGACTTTAATAATCTCCCACTGGATCCTCCTTTGGCTTTATGCAGTTTATTTCTAAAGGCGGCCTACAAAACAGATTTGTGTGAGGGAAATGCAGATATTTACCTTCCACTTCTCACTACTTAAATGGGAAAGTCTATTCAGAGCTTTTAATGTATCTTACAAATTAACTTTTGGACTACAACTCATTTATAAGTTAATTTGGCATACAGTTACTTAATAAATATTTATTAAATCAAAGAATGTTGTGGAGTTTTTATAATACCTTGAGAATGAATATTTTCAGTGACATTTATTTTGCTTAGAGATATGCACATTCTGAACCTTCCTAATGCCAAAGATTAAAAGTGCAGAATCTCAAAACACATTAAAGATTATTCACTGAAGGAGACCCTTAAGACTGAGATGGGAATAAATTAACTAAATCTATACAGCTTCACTTTTATGTCTTTGAAGTTCTAACATAAAGATTCATTGGTAGTGATTAGCTGTGACTGCCATGCTCTGAGGATCAAAATATTTCTCTGGAGAGGATACTGCTGATAGCTGAGCTGGGATGTTAATTTCATTTTAATGATGTTGAAAAATTGATTCGAATATGAAATCCATGTTCATTTAGCAGTGTTATCCATGGAGAATGTAGAAAATTCTAGTGCATAATAATATGTTATCAATACTGTAACTGAATATTGAAAATGATAGATTACTCAGGATGTAAAAATTAATGGTATTTTTTTCATTTAAGTATCAATATACAGAAGATTTCAGCATCCATATATTTTACTAAGTAATTATGTGTTGTTAAAAGGTAGGAGAAAAACAGCATATAAAAAATTCAGCTAAGAATTTAATAATTTATATTTCTGGAGATAAGTAACTATTCATTGAATATTCTGTCAGTTTTAATTTGTTTACTGCCAATTAGGAATTATCTTGAGAGTTAGAAAGGTATATTATTATTAAAACAGACATCCTCATCTTTAATCCTAACTTAATAATATAGATAAAAATAAGCTTCTTGGAATCAAAGTTGAATCTCAAAATGTGAATCTTTAGGATAATAAATGTTAAATAGTTCGGTCTAACAACTCTCCAGATTGAAAGTATGGAGTGGAAAGTTGAAACTTTTAAAAATTTTAATAGACACATATTTATGACATTTCAGAATCCCACAAAATGAAGTCTCCCATACCACCCCCCAAAAAAAAAAATCGTAAAAATTCCAGGGAGAAAAAAAGAAGACATATTACATATTAAAGAATGACAACTGACATTAGATGTAACTGGAAGAAAGAAAAGAATTAACTTCAAAATTCTGAGGGAAAATATTTTAGAAAAATTGTTCTACTCTTTTGGCAATTATCAATTAATTTTAGGTATAAAATATATCTTCAGGTTTCTAACAACTCAGGGAATTTGCCACTCACCCTATCATCACATTTCTAAAGAGAGTAATACGAGAAACTGTCAGCTAGATATATTTTAAGTAAGAGGAGAGTAAGAAATTTGATAAGACATTAATAAAAAATAAAATTAACACTGATACTTCAAAAACTTCAGGCAAAATGTTTAATTTTCATTTATTCCAAAAGCTCTTGCTTCCACAATAGCATTTATCAAATCATAACATTGGAAATTTTATCTTTAAGGTGAGGTAGGGTTTATATCTGTAGATCTTGGAAGGCTATGACTGCCAGCTTTTTCTGTGTCAGGTAAGTTTATTTAAATTCAATATTCTATTTTAGGAAGTTTCACTACCTCCTTTTTATTTTTTTCTATCTAGCATAAATCTAAACCATATTCTGACAGAATTGTTGGTAATCAGGCTGCCATTTTAACCTCTAATTGTCTGGCTCCTTTGTTTATCAACAAATAAATTTTGAAACTCAGTTTTCCTTTTTTTTAAGACCCTAAATTTTGATCTATCTTTTTACCTTAAAGTAATTATAATGTTTTTTTCAATTAATAAGGAAGTAATAATTTTGAATTCATAATTTAAAAAATTTATAAATAACAGGTTTGCAGACTGCTGTATTTTTTAAATTGAAGTTTCTTTGGAAATACATTAAAAATTTTCAGAAAGAAAAAATGTTTTGAACTTAGACAAAGAAGAAAGTTTCTAGTTATTGGGCTCTAAACTACTGAAATCTAGACTCTCAACTATGGGGAAGCTAAACCTCATTCAGAAATTGAGATTTTTGTAAGCCTATCCCAGGTAGATTTTTGGTCTTGCACTAACTTCTATTATTCTGTGGAGTTGCTTTTCATAGTTGCATGGTTGGTTGGCTTTAGCTAGCTATCCTGAGCAAGTCATTTAAGATTTTATATTGAAAGATAAGCTGGAGATCTAAGAAAGAGAAATAAGTTCTTTCAAATCAGGATGGCAAAGAGATAAAATTCTTAGGTCTAATTGCTGTTAGTATCATCTTGAAATAGGGAAGATGTTTATTTTTGTTAAGTAGGAAAAGGTGCCTGGAGTCCACTGAAATGAAACAGAAGATAATGGATGGATAAGATCTTATAGTCAAGACACCTCCAGGGGGAGCTCATATTGAGAAAGGTAGGTAGAATCCCAATATTAGCATGCAGACAAAATATTGAGAATAATTGTCTCACCCCTAAAGATTAAGAGCACTAAACCCAGGAGACTACAGGAAAAAAAGTCAAATTTGAAAAAGAAAGACCAAGTATATTAATGTGAAATATTCAAAGAATTACTAGGCATGTCTCTTTTGACAGTTATTGTAGGTATTAACTGTACTCTATATTACCTTCTTGGAGAAATGTATGGAATTGAAGATTTAAAGTAAAGTAAAACATAAGTGAGACATAGTAAAGGCACACCGAACAGTGCACTCATTAAGACAGACTTCAGGCTGAGGTCAGATGCTCTGATTGAAGAACAGCACCCACGTGACAACATGCAGGAAGGGAAAAGGAGACAAGGTTTTCTTGACTGTGGGTGTTACATCATACCCAATATTGTTGATTTGCTATTTCTTATCATGGAACAATATCTGGAAATATAAGCAAAATTAATGCCTGAACCAGGAAGGAAAGTAAGAGTAGAATGAAACTACTAACATGTGTTTTGTAAGCTGTTCTAACCCAGGTGTGTTAAATTTGCCACATGGTAAATGTAACCTCAAGTGAGACCTTTCTTTGAGATTGCCAACACTATAAATTTCTATATTTTGTAGGAATTTAGAATGTCTCAAATGCTGCTCTCAGAAAGTATCTTTCTCGTGTTTTTAAAATTTATTTACAAAAATATTCCACAAATAACTTCTCTAGAGATTTATTTAAAGACACAGATGGTCAATTCTATACACCTGATATCCTAGTAAACTCGAAAGTAAGTTTCTCTCTAGCTCTGCTTATTGCCACAGAGACTAATGAATATGCTATGCAGTTTCATATGGTGTACCTAGGTTTAAATTGAGTACTATGGACTGCAAACATCTGCAGGGCCAACAGACAGAATGCAAAAACAACTGATAGGAAACACATAATCACAACTGTCCATGTATAACATATAGTGCTCCATTTATTGTTTTTGTTTATTTTTTCGATAAAATATTCTCAAAACCTTTTTCCATCTTAAGACCTGCATGTATGAAATTTGAACATAGAAAATAATCCAATCCCTTTAAGCTAAATGAAAGAAGATACGTTGTTGCTTAAAAAAAGGAAAATTGGAAAGGTTTAAATGAAATTTGAGACAGGAGAACTTGAGAACAAGCTGCTAATACCTAATAATAATTAAAAATATAAAATTTTAATAGAAATAAATTTGAAACCAGGTAATTTAAAAGTAATTTATCTTGTCATTATATGAAGACTCAACACTTTCTGATAACCCAGAAACAAAAACACCAAGTCAGAAAAGTCCTGAGTAAGGGTTAGCACTTATTCATTTCTATCTCTGAACACTAGTTGCATATTTATGCCCATAGGGTTTCTTGTTATGGAAAAGCCAATAAAAAGGGAAATACTTTCGCATTTTCTTTAGTTAACTCTGCCTTGCCTTGTTGGAACCATTAACTCAAATGCTCTTATTCTATAGGAAAACAATTTTACTAAAAAATGTTAGCCATCATTGTCTTATAGAATATTATTAATATTCTTCTTAATGTTAAAGACAATTATTCTATTTAATACATTGCACAATTGTATTTGGTCAAAACACTGAAAAATAAAACACAAAGTCAAGTGTGATAAATTCTCCAACTAAGTACCAAACCAAAATCAAGATCTAACTTAGGAGTTAAGAAATAATTCTATGAAATTACTATCAAATCAATCCAAGAGTATGTGAAGTTAATAATAACTAACCTTAAATATTCAAAGTAATTATAATATAATTTATATAAATCACTTTTAATATATAAATAATATATAACTGGAATGTTTAACTTTAGTATCTGTTGAAAGGGTTATTTAATTTGGTCCCCAAAACAAGCAATAAATTATGCAGTACACATTCTCACTATAAATCTTATATAAAAATGGGAAAGCTAATCAGATTGCTATTGATTGTAAACACTTCTTTGTGGGAGAAATGAGAATTAATTT
The DNA here is from genome assembly GCF_048772815.1 of Callospermophilus lateralis. NCBI lineage: Eukaryota > Metazoa > Chordata > Mammalia > Rodentia > Sciuridae > Callospermophilus > Callospermophilus lateralis. The sequence goes on from NC_135308.1 coordinate 131,001,660, forward strand.
AAGGGAATACACCATGGCCACTAGTCAGAGTGGGTTTTAATTTTTCACATTCCTTTAGACTTGAAGTTAGTTAACTAAAAATTTTTTAAAATCCTATCAAACAATATTTTATAGAACCATGTTTTCTCCATACATAATCACAAAATTATATATATAATTTCTTGATAGTACTTAATGAAATTAAGATAACATTATGATAATATTTAGTTATATTTTTGAGTGATCAGTATCTAAAGAAATATTTGATATTGAATATGACTGAGCATCTACTTGTTATCAAGAACTAATGTTCTCAAGAACATATTTTTCTTGATAGTATTTCTATTGAATCTATCTAATTCTAGGGATTAGCAAACTTATAAAAAATTAGTGAACTGTTTTGCAACTTGCAAGCATGTTTCCCATTATTAGTAAACACTTGCAAGGCAGATTAAAAAGTAAAAAAAAAAGTTAATTGATTAGCCTGTGTACTATAATCATAGGAACTTATCTGTGCAAAATCATGATTAGAACAATGAGTATTCTTTCATAGGAAAGAAGGAAAACATGAAAACCATACATAATTTAATGAATATTTGAAAGAGAGGTGAAAAGGAGTAACTGGCTAAAAGATTCTGAAATAAAGACAAATTATTTTGCTTTTAAAGAACACGTTCTAAGGGTGCTATTTTGTCACTGAAAATGTTACTACATATCTTAAAATATGTTATTTATGGACTTACTTCTTTCCCACAGCTGCTGAGACTCAAAATTTGCCAATTTTGCAAGTCAATTAAATGTTCCATATTATATGTCAATGAAAAGATTCACTATCAGTTTCCTGACAGATGCAAAACAATCTGCTGTGATTCTAAAATAAGTTTATATTTAATAAGTCAGAGAAATGGTTCTTCTTTCAAATACTGTGTTATAAAGAGTAGATACTTTTAATTGCCATGTGAAGAAACACAGAGTTAGACAGTATCCCCTCATTTTTTCATACCAATTCAATACTAAACTTAACATCAAATAGAGTATTACTTTATTTTTAAGGCTATATGTATTTTAAATGTCCCTTAATTTTGTTAACTTAAAAGAAACTGTTTATTCTGTTAAAATCTAATACGTATTTAAACTGAACCTCATTATAATCAGGAAACATAGGCACTGAGTTGTTTTAGGAAATACTAGGAAAATATTGACCTGTTTAGTGATTTTGCTTCTAATCATCTTTTCTTAATTCCCCACAAAAATGATAAGGAATAAATAAAAGTTAGAAAAAAGAGGGGAAAAACAAACTCCAAACCTACTTTTTCTTCAGTCTTCTATCCTTTTCGGCTTGAGTTCCAAGTTTGCCTAAGCCCAAGGATTCCTGAGCAGCAGCTTCAGTTTCCATAAAGCCACCTGTGAAGAAAGAAGTGTTTCGATTAGGTTACAGACATTGTTTCCATTCTGAAATTAAATTTTTAAAACTTAATTTTAGTAACTGTTTACTGTCATTTTTAAAAAAATCCCTTGTATTTTCAACCCAACAACATCAAATGACATGATTACATACATAAACATATGCCAAAAGAAGAAAAAGAAGTACCTACTGGTGTTCCATTTAGTTATACAATAATGCATAAAGGAAATAAAAAAATGTGGCCTGTAAACTGGCACACATTGAATGTATAAGCCCCAAACTTCAAGGTCAATTTTTCTGCATTTCTTAAGGAAAATAAGAGTGAATATTTATGTAGCATGTGAAATTATTTTCCAACATTTAAATATTTGTGATATACATGTATATATCATTTATCTTATTTTATATTATATATTTATATTATATATATACCATTTATCTTATTCTTTATATATACATATATAAAGAATAAGATAAATGGTAGCCCACTGAAAAGAAACTTAGGTGTATGCTTTAAATTCTGCATTGAGAGAATGGAGAAACATTTGCTGATTTCTAAAAGTTCTTCATGTACTGCTCCTTGAACTTACTTCCATTTAGCTGGCCAGCTCTTTAGTTTCACTATAATCCTCAGTTCAAGAACTTTATGTGTTCTGGGGAGGATTATTTTTTAAACTTTATAATACCTGGAAAAAAATGGAAGTCTTTCTTCAAAAGATTCTAATCAGAATGATGTCTATCAAGCATGTAAGAAATTATTTGAATTAGTGTCAGTATTTGTTGGCTTCAGAATAATATAATATGTAGATACAGCCTAAAAATGAAAATGGATATCAAGACACAGAACTACACATTATTACAGTGCAATTATTTCATTCCAAACCTCTACACATATAATTAATTCATAGATTATACATTATAATTATAAAATGAGGACTTAATATTGTTCTATGCTTTCTCTTTGGTATTTAGTATACTGTGAGGAAAAAAAATCAAGCTAAATAAAAGTGCTATTTTAAGTGAATTAAAATATTTATACAATTTTAAAGTAGAAGAAATTTAGATTATAGTTAAGCTCAACATTAGAAAGATTTAAGCTAATACTAATTCTTACAAAAAGTAACCCCAGAATTTCACAATTATATCAGTAAATAAGAACTATGGAAGGCAACATTCACTTGCCTCTCCTTTTAGTAAACATTTTCTTATTTAACATTAGCAGGATTTGACCAAGGTGTAGTTTCTCTTTATCAAAATAAAAGAGCAAAATTATTTGCTACTATTTTTCATAATTCATTTTAACAATTTAATTATAACACTGAATATTGTTAATTCTGGAATATTGGTATAAACAAGTTAATCTTATACTATTACATAACTGCATAATTATAAGAATGTCCCCTTTATTTGAAAAACATTCGTTGCTGTCCATATAAATCAAGAATATGGCCCATGTCTGTAATCCCAGAGACTTGGGAGGCTGAGGCAGGAGAATTGCAAGTTTGAAGCCAGCCTCAGCAACTGAGTGAGATCCTCAGCAGCAACTGAGCAAGACCTTGTCTCAAAATAAAATATAAAAAGAACTGTGGATGTTGCTTAGTGTCATAGTGCCCCTGGGTTGAATCCATAGCACAGGGGCAAATAAAGAAAGAAAGAAAATCAGGAATAAGGAGTTTGAGGATCAAAACTTATTTTACTCATTATGCACATATGCAATTAATATTGAATAAATATTTATTGTAAAAAATATTCATTGTTGCTATCATTAGGAAGCCATTCACTGGCTGACTAAAATATTCTTAGGGGACATTTTTAAGTCTGAGATTTTCCATTAGGCACAGTGAGTGAATATTGCCATTTTATATTTTATATATATATATATATATATATATATATATATATATATATATATATATATATATTTGCCTTAGTGCATATCCATAAGTTATCATTCATAATCTGTAAGTGACAATATTAATGTTCTCTGCTAATGGAAATAGAAGTGAATGATTCACTTAAAAGCTATACAATTCTTGATCAGTCTTTATGGTTTCACTGGAGATTGATGAAACAGATCTATTCAATAAATGATGAAACATTTTTAATGACCAGGTGGTTGGATGAATCAGGCTTCTATTTGAGAAATAAAAGAAAATTTAAATTGAGGTTTAAATTTTTTCAAGAAGCCAACATTTTAATGGAAAAAACCAATATTTTAAAACAAAGAAAGCTCTGGAAGAAACGAAAACGCTTGGGAGTATTTTATGAGTCAAAACCAGATATTAGAATTTATTTATCATAAATAAAACTATAAGAATAAAAAGCATGGAAAGCTTAGAAATTCTGAGGACTCTGAAATCTAACTCATAATTTTTAAAGGATTTAATAGATGTTTGGCATTATGTCTTTTGAAAATGCAAAGCACAAATGGGCTTAAATTTATGGAAGGTAAAATAATATTAAGTATCACAAGCAAGATAGGACCCTTAATCAGGATAAAAGTCCCAGTCAGCTCCAGGCAGTGCACTTTTTCACTCCCAATTAATATATTTCTGGGTTAGAAGAACAGTTTTTCCTAGAACTGACCCAGCTGCCCCATGAGTCCCAGGTTCATCTTTTCACATTCCTGCCCAGATGACTGTGAGGATAACCTCAGTGAATCCAGCTAGATAGATAAACTCCAGTTCATTCTCTTCAGGAATCAGTGGGCCAACAAGACATTGTGGACTTCAAGAAAAAGTATTCATTGAGTGAGGTGCAGTAGTGTACACCTTTAATTCCAGAGGCTCAGGAGACTGAGACCAGGAGGGCAGAGCATTCAAAGTCAGCCTTGGCAACTTAGTGAGGCCTTAAGCAACTTGTAAGACCCTGTCTCAAAATTAAAAAGGAAAAAAAAAGGGTGGGGGTGCTGGAGATATGGCTAAGTGCCTTTGGGTTCAATCCCTGGTACCCCAAACACAAAACAAAAGAAAATTTTTTTTCACTAGCCACATATGACTATTGGGCAGTTCAAATGTGGCTAGTCTAAATTCTATGCTGCAAGTGTAAATTAACCACCAAATTTTGAAAATAGAGTGCAAAGAGTAAGATATTACTTAGTAATGTTGTTATATTGCTCATGTGTTGAAATGACATCTCTGACCAGATAGAACTGTCTCCTGGCTGTCCCAGAGTTTGAAGGGGAACCAAACATTTCTATGCTTCCACTTTCACATGGGTTCAGGGGGTGCCTTGCTCAGATGCACTGTCAGCTTTGGTCTCTTCCAGACACCAGAAAAGGTCTTGAAAAGTGTCAAGGAAGATTCTAGGAAGGGTGGGGCTATTTAAGGTCCAAGAGATAGGACTCAAAGAAAGATCCCTATGGACCAGAATTAAAAACATCACCAATTGGAGGTATCCATTCACCTGGGCTATAAAGGCAAATTACTCCACATCACCCAGGCTTTAGGTTCCTTTCGAAACAACTTCTTTCACTTGGCCTTGAGATACCAGTCTGTAGAAATTTTTGCGAAAACCCACATTGCAAGGGCTCTTCCCTACTATTGTTCTAGCAGACCTTTCTGTCTTTGTATGAAAAAGGTAGATCTAAAAAGAATGAAATCACAACTATAATCTACCCTTGACCTTTCTTTCATTACCCTCTTTTCAGTATTCATCAGTCACTCAGTTTGCATATAAACACACTTGAATTTATATATTGCTACTTAATGGTCTATTAGTCTTTGAACTGTCTGAAGGATGCACGTAGGCACAGGATCTGGTTCATAAAGGGTATGTAAAAAGTACAATCACAACTGAAACTAAGTACTGCTTCCTACAAAAGAATTAATGCAGAGCATGAGTTATTTCTAATGAATACTATATGAAATTTATAATGTATCTGTTGGTTCCACAGCATCAAAGAACAATCTACAATGTTGAATAAAGGCTATCACAGCTACCCAAATTTATGTGGAGAAAAATACTTGCTTGCTAAATGTTTGTGTAATGTTAGTTCTGTTTTTGATACTATGAAATTATTTTCTTCATTATGCTTTATTATAATAGGTCATTGGATTCAGGCAATCATAATATGATCTGGCAGATGATCACAAAGGAAAGGGAATTGCAATTTAACACGCAAAACAAAACTCCTAAACTATATTGCTTCTCAAATGCATTTAAAGAAAATTTTCCAAAAACTTGCCTTTTTAAAAACTGAATATGTATGCATTTTTATATTTGTAATTGTGGATTCTGCTTTTTCAAAGTTAATACTTTTTTTCTGTTCTTAATTTTTTCGTAGCTTTGCTGTATTTGGTTCTATTTGATCAATCCTTTGCTCTCAAAAATCTCTTATGTTCTGTTTTTCAGTGCCTGCCAGTGGTTTCTTCTTTATCCTGACCATTCATGGCTGATATAAGTTGGTCATGTGTGTTGTGTTTTTCTTCTTCTTCTTTTTTTCATTGTCACTATTATTAGGGTTGAAGACCTGAGAGAACTAGGTGTTTCCCAGGTAGCTGATGAATATGTCAGGGTTATATGGAACAGATGGCTCCCCAAGAAACAGTAAATGTTTTAATATCTCAGTATTTTTTCATACCTTATCATAATTTTGCTAAGCTATCAAGCTTCCTCTGAGCTGTAGTTGCTTATTCTAACTCCTAATTCTCACTTCTGCATGGATGCTTGACCCTGGAACTTAGCTGATTTTATCTGTTTGCCTTTCCTGTCTCTCCTCAGCATTTACAGTTGGTGACTTGAACCTCAGTCCTGATCATTTCCTCTTCTTGATAATTAGGCTTCATACTCAGGGCCCACTTTCTCTTAGAGAAGATCCAAGCTCCTTTCTGTCACATTTCCCTTGTAGTTTGTTCATTCAAGCAGCTCTAATAGCCCTTTCTCATGGGTACTTCCTATTGAAACTCTGGGTTTTCACATTTATAATTCTGTAGGAAAACTGAACTTTCATGTTTCTACTAGAATAAAACATACCAGAGAGAGAAAAATTAAAATCTGAACTCCCTACAAGCATTTTGTCTGTATTTTTTTAACTGGGAAATTTGTAATTTATTCTGTGTGATGTCTTTTGTTTTGTTTTGTTTTGCTTTATCTCTTGCCTTGAATTCTTATTTATTTTCCCATGAAAGTGTATATAATACCCTCAGGAAGTTATAAATTTTCTGAAATAATAATCATCTTTAAAAATTCTCTAAGTTCCACATGTGTTCCACAGTGCTGAGTTTAATGAGCTATTTCTAGATGGTACCAGTGGCAAGAGCATACTGACTAGAGCCCTTAACCAGGAAGCAGAGCTGACATCCACTATTCTACTAATCAGCTTTGCCTTATAAAATCATTTCAGTGTCCATGAGGTATGGGATGTGGTCCATTTCCTGGTCGTTAGATATCCTAGAGTTCTAAAAGTACACATAGACTACAAAAATGAAAAGTTGATGGAGAAATGCTTTAAATGTTAGAGCTTCAGAGATTGTACATTGCAAGGGTTTACCTAGATCTTAAAGATCATCTAGTCCTCCAACTACCTTCCAAATGCTTGGGCAGCTTCCCAAACCATTTTTCCTGGTATTTTTCTAGCTTGTGTCATCACACACAACAACAACAGAAACAACAACAACAACGAAAAAAATAGTCAGTAGCTCTTCCAGATAAGAGCTCTTCAAAGTTTTTATATAACAGGTCAGCAAGGATAATAAATACAACTAACTACTCACCTAATTTCTCACATGATTTTAATCCTAATAGTCTCCTACAGCCTTCCTCCAAGGCTACATATGCTTCTAAAAGTTCAGTAATCATAATGGAAAACATTCTTTGGCTATTAACTTACCATAGGAGAGTGGATTGGAAAAAATCATCTTTCATTTCAATACTTAAATCTATCAATATCACCCAAATTTACTGATAATCATATTGACTTTATAGTCACAAGAAACTTCTATATTTTTCTTATTTAAAACTGCTCCTAGGTGCTGAGGATGTGGCTCAAGCGGTAGCGCGCTCGCCTGGCATGCGTGTGGCCCGGGGTTCGATCCTCAGCACCACATACAAACAAAGATGTTGTGTCCGCCGAAAACTAAAAAATAAATATTAAAAATTCTCTCTCTCTCTCTCTCTCTCTCTCTCTCTCTCTCTCTTTAAAAAAAAAAAACTGCTCCTAAGAACTATATTTTTGAGTGGGATAGTTGGGATCCTCCTTAGCTCAAGATAGTCTTTAGAGATAACACTAATTTTCTCCTTTGCTATTCCTATTTTCATCAGTAATCTATTAATCAGATTCTTGCACTGTCTAGATGTCTGTGTCCAGGTGATTAGGCAACGTGTTGATCCAGGATAAAGTGAGTCTATCTACTGGAAATTTGAAGGCAGTGCCACCCCCTCCGTCAGCACTGTGAGTGAGGATTATTCAACCTGTTATGTATCCCTCTTGACTGTTCCATTAGTCAGGGCCCCTTATGACATCTTGTCTGAAGGGATGTACTGAGTCACTGTGTGCCCGCTGCCTTTCCTTTTCTGTTATTGAATAACTTTGTCAAGAAACAAGAGCTTACTCTGACATGGCTATTTTTAACATAGCTTAATTTATTTGTTTCAAAATAGGTTAAGGCCTTCAGACAAAATTAAAAGTCCATTTAGTTGGTATTTTGATCACTTATGTATCATCACAGATCAGAGGATTCAAATGCACTGCTCCTGGTTGTCCTGGCAGGATAATAATGTAGCTGAAAAATTTTGGATCAGAAATAAAATTTTTGTTTTGTTTAAAATATAGAGATTGTATATGTTTATACAATATTCTTCTCACTAAACGGAAACTCCTTGTCAACAGCCATCTTTAGCTTAGGTTCCTAAAGTCTGTGATTTGTACTTCACATGTAACCATAGCTCAACACATGTTCACTCACTCAAAATGAGAAAGAAACAAATGAGTTTGGATTACCTATGGTTATTTTTTTAACCCTTACAATCAGCTCACCTCTCTTGGGCTTTAATACCCTCCTGTTATCACCTCTTTTCCAGGTGCATTCTTTCTTTACAAGAGAAAAAATTAGGGTTTTTAAATAGTTCTGCTTATTTGTATATTATAATTATATCAGGTTAACCTTTCTTTCATACAATAAACCATAATTTCCATTTTGGTCTGGGAAGTTTTTCCAGTTGTCAGTTAATTTTGACTGGTGACCTTTCTGATACTGATTTTATGTATTTATACCATTTGCACAAATCTATCATTTGTTGTGTTCCTCTTGACACTTTTGTAACAATATGTTTGAAAATCTGTTTCAGGTAAGGACTTCCATTTTAAACATACTGCTTTGTTCATATTATCATAATATGTGATTGTATCACTGTCCTTTTGAGTTGCCTTGATGTACCAGCCTTTGTTGTTCTGAGCTCAACCTTCCATGTTATTTCAGTCTGAACTTATTTTTAGAGTTTTTGTAGTAATGTGTGTGGAATTCAGCCTGTAGCAGGTTGTAAATTGATTGACATATTATGGAGTAAAAATAGTACCTGTGGATGTTAAGGATAGGGTAAAGACACATCAATAGCTGTTGAAAGTGGTAGGATCAAATGACAACTTAAAAATATAGATTAGATACGAGCACATTTGAACATTAATGGAAATATCAAAGGTGCATTGCATCTGGATGCATAAATCAGTGGAAGGTGAAAGCTATAACCATTGGTCATTCTAAGTTTTAACAGCATTTAAGTACAGCCTGAATGTATGCTCCAGGAGGTAAGCAGAAGTATGTATCATACCTGCTATCTTTATGCCTTTCAATGAGATTATCAAACCTGTTTATACATCTTTCATCCTATAATTTTTGATATAAAAACATAGTAAATAAAAATAAAGTGGAGCAGGAGGACTAAAACCAAATTCACAAGTAAGCTAGAAGGAACACTTAACTGCCAAATTCAGTTAGAATTAAGATAGACTGGTTCATCTATATCCTTTCTCCCCCTTGTATAACACACACACACACACACACACACACACACACACACACACAAATGGTTTTGAATGTATAAAAAGAAAGAACAAAGACTCACTGACACATTTTAGTCTCTACCATTCCCTGTTATGTTATACTCTGATAAATACTTTTGATAATGATATAAGCAAGAACACTCTGATAACAATAGAATGAAATTTACAAAAGACACATTACTACAAGAACTTTTTCTATGTTGCTTTTGTGATTTGAATGAACCAACCATTGGGACAGGATGCTATCAGAATTTTTTGCAGCAAATTATTTTGTTTGGATTCTGTTAGCTTTATGTAATTGCTTTTCAATGTGTTGCTTCCTTTAGTTTTGGGGATTTCCATATCTGTACTGCCTCTGCTAATAACACATTTGTAAAAATAGACAATGTGCATAATACATTTGATTCTCAATGATTAGATGTTATCCCTATAGTCATTTTGACTGTTACAATACACCAGAAATTGATGTTGTTGCACTTGCTTTTCAAATTATTATATAAGGCAAATAACATCCACTCTCCAAAATATTTTCCCAGGTTAATTACTAAAAACTTCTTTGTTGTTTGCCATCTATGATGGAACCAAGGAAACACTTCTATAGCTTTATTTATGCAGTTTTCTTCCTACCCACCATATTTCATTCAAATTAATGTATCATAGTTATTCTCAAGTAAATTTATAATTCTCTGCTCTTAGTAACTAAACTTTTAAGAGTGATAGCACTGACAGGCCTGGTGGTATATGACTGCAATCCTGGTGACTTGGGAAGCTGAGGCAGCAGGATTACAAGTTCAAAACCAGCTTCAGCAATGTATCAACTACCTAAGCAACTTAGTGAGACCCTGTCTCAAAATTTTAAAAAAATAGATAAAAATAAAAAGTGCCGGGATGTGGGTCAGTGGCTGAGCACCCCTGGGTTCAATCACTAGTTTAAAAAAATATATGGTTCAAAATCCCAAAATTGGTTTTTGAAACCATCGTCTTCCTACCATATCAATTCCCATGCTATTCTTTCTTATCTGCTATTGATATATTTACTGGTAGGGGAAAGTATATTGGCAGTGCTCCTGTGTCTTTGAATTTTCTCCATCCAGACATTAAAGTCACAATCACTAGAGATGATTCCGTGGTTCCTTCCAATTCATGAATCATCAGCACCAGGTTTTATTCCTTAAACTTGAAAGGTTTTGATGGTCCTTCTATTTCAACCTACATGTACCTTCGAGAACAAAAGTAGAACTAAAATCCATATTCCTTGCCCAAAGTAACAGTGGGGCCTATGAACTGTTTTCTTCTGGTACAGATATGGTTTCCTTGAGCTTGCTTATACCTACTAGGTGTGATGATTCACCTCTTTTTGGCTTCTACAAAACTTCATAGGTATAGTTTTGATCCTGACATCCTTGTCAATTTATTTTCTCCTTCTGCTGTTCTATGGAGTAAAATTTTGAAATGCTCAGATCTTAGAATTCTTCCTAAGTCTATGATGTGATTCTAAACAGTTACTGCTAGTTCTCAATGATGGGGCAAGGAGGGGTTGTTGATAAGGATGTAATTGGAATTGATTTCATTTCCATCTGTTCTGATCTACAGACACATAGTGTGGTGCACGCCTTTATTCCCAGCAATTCAGGAGACTAAGGCAGGAGGATAGCAAGTTCAAAGCCAGCCTCAGCAACTTAGAAGACCCTGACTCAAAATAAAACATAAAAAGGAGTGTGGATATGCCTCAGTGGTTGAGTGCCACTGGGTTCAATCCCTGGTACAAAACAAATAAACAACAAAGGCACACGGTATCTGAAAATAGAAAATAAAGACTAGATTGATAGATACCCCTGTGTTTTCTAGATTCTAAATTATATCTTGGATATCCTAATTTGTATTTAGTAATTTCTCATCAAATTTAAATATAAAATGACAATAGAAGAATCCAAGTGAGGTCACTTGAATACATTTTAAAGGAAAAAATAAATTTTAGAACCTAAGCTAAATATATGTTGAAATATGAGTAAATGAAGTGATTGCTATGTTTGTGAAATAAATATTGCTGTTTGTGAATTATACTGCAATATATTGTAAGTGACAAATAATTTGGTAAAGAGTATAATCAGTTTTCAAATTAGATAAAACAAATATTAATGTCTGGTATATATATTTTATATAAAAATAATCAGATTCTCCTTTCTTTATGTAACATTTTTTATAGCCAAGGGTGTCCCTCTCAAGAGACAGAGAAATCCTGAGCTCGCCTTGAGTAACATTTAGTCACACAGATGGCAGCACATCAGTTTCCAAAGCTTCTGATGTTTTCTGTACCTTCACACCGTGGAAGTCAGGAAAGGCATTTTTTAATTGTATTAGTCATAAATATGCAAGCATGAATATCACACTCAGAAGCTCTTTAGGTACTAGATCAGGACATTAAGCTTAATATTTGGAGCCTTGCTTGTAAATAATCATTTAATAAGCTCAAGGTAGTACTTAGAGATTTGTATCACTCTGTTCAACACTTATCATTGGAAGTAGAAGCTCAATCCTTTCTCAATAATTTAATTCTAGAAATAAATGAATAGCAAGAATTCCCTCCAAAAGAGCCAATTATACACAGCATCATTTCAGAAATATCACACATTAATTTTCAGAGTGTAATTCATGTACAGTATGTATGTTTGTATCTGTGTGTCTATCTTTTCATAATTATACATACTTACCTAGGGTCATTTCAAATGTGCTAATCTGTATTTTTATTTAATTAATCACTGAAAATAAATCATTCTAGTGCAGTCACCACTGTGGTATTCCTTTCTTCCTTCCCTCATCCATATGCCATAGAGTATATTATGGGTAGCCATGATACCTTTAGACAAATTTTGTTCTTTACATTTTATAACCTAAATATTAAAATCCTTATTTTGACTTAAAATTATTTAAAAAGAAAATCTTTAAAAAACCTTTAAATTCACATAACTAAGTTTTTATGTGCATCTATGTTCTAAGTGGCAGTATACCCAGTGGTTTGAAGCTGATTTTGAAACCTTGGTATCAGAATGGACATCTCAGTTTTACAAATTATGAAGAAATTATTTACTCATCAATAAAATAGGGATGACGATGATAGCACTTGCCTCATGGGGTTACTGTGCCTGTCACAAGAATTAGCAGTAAGTATAATCTAGCTATGTTTATTAACCATGGTTTAAAAGCACTGGAAGTTTTGCAATATTCTTTCACTGTAATTTTTATTAAGCATTCTTCAGTTAAATTGGATTCACAAATCTGATTAAATAAGAAACTTGTCAGTTAAGCAAGAGAAGACATGAAAAGAGAAGAAGAAAAGGAAGGAGGCGGACAATTTGTAGTGACAAAACAAGTGGCATTGGAAACTCAAACACATTTATACTTACGGAGCTGCCCAAGTCGTGCTTTTTCTTTTTTACCAAACAAACGTCCTATTGAAGACTTGATTCCTTTCTTCTTGGGAGCTTTGTGAAGAGAATCTTGGCTGCTATTGGCACTGCCAAGCCCAAGGCTTTCTGGCTCAAGAGAGGCAGCTAAACTACTGCAAAACACAAAAGAGGACAAACTGCTTGTTTTGATGCAATATCCATAAAGCACACAAGACTTGTTTCTTTTATAAATGTACAAAAGGAGGAACAAGTAGACTTTGAATGTTATTTTCTCCCTTTCTTCCTATGCTGTTTCTTAAGATATTGAAATGTAGTTTCCTCAGCCTCCAGGCTCTGTATCTTCAAATTTTCAATAGAAAAATTCCCTTTTGTTCCAAATGGCTTTTTCCTCTTTATTCTTAGTACAATATGTAACTAATCAGTGAACACAGGCTGGTATAATAACTGCTTGTTGTATGTCTTTCTATTATTCAGCTTGGTTTTGTGAATTTAGCACCTGTTACCTACTTCTTTCTCAGAGTTTGTTTTTCTAATGTTAAACATACTGACCAATGGTACTCACCTAATTATGCAATCAAATATGCTATTCCAACCTGTGATTTTACTGGAATTTCCTCTATCCATCACGTTCTCTCTTTAGTTTGGAACCTAATTTATTTATTCTAAATTCATCTGATTGGGGTCTAGAAGCAACAAATCGTATACCTTAGTGATTCCTGTAATTTTTTTTTCTAAATTATACTTCTCAAGCCTCAGCATTCTAGGTAAATGACAGGCTGATATGACTATGAAGTAGTTAGTCTAAGTTCAAGTTCTATTTCTAGTTTGACATTGTTACAATAGGAAGAGTTCAATAGATATTGCATAGGTTTTTACAGTTGTTAGTTTGAAAATACCATGACGCATTCTTTAACTATTTATTCATCCAATTTAATTTCAGTTCACATTATCCACACTCCAAAGCAACTGCTTTTCATACGTTAAAATATAATTGTGTCTTTTGTTGGACAGGAAAAGAAATACATATTTTGAAGCTCTTACCCCCACATTAACTGAAAATAAGAAAAAATAAATGCCTATAAGATAGAAAGATGTGTTTATAAAAGTATTTGTCATAAAACATACTATTTAGAAGATATTCTTACTTAAATCATTGACCATTAAGTCATTACACTTATGTCCAGATGTCCTGAAAATTGATAAGACAGTAAGAAGACATACAATTAAAAAATAAAAGGCACACTCAGATTTATATATAGCATTAATTATTATAGAGATCCATTTGCAATGTTTTAGGCATATGGATACAACAGTATGAAGAGTTGGTTTGACAAAGGAGATATTTTCATATGTAGACAACTTCGCCTTTAATACTTGTGGTATCCTAAGAACTATTTGTCTGAGGAGCATGGTTGACTATAGATGCACAGGGTGCACATACCTGCTTGCTAAAAGTAAGTAAGGCACAGTAATGGACTTTTCAGACCTTATCTTGCAATCCAATTTATCATAATATCCTATAATCCCTTTGGTATTTTGGAACTTTTCCTCAGTCCTTTCTCTAGTCTAATCTATTTTAATAGGAAATGGATAGCTAAAAATCAAAGCTATTCTCACATATTGACTAGTATCCAGACTTCAAAGATGTTAATTTTAAAGTCAAAAATTGATCTCAGAAAGAGAGTTGGTTATTTCACAAGATATATCGTGGAGAAGGAGCACAACAATATCCTGATGCAGAATTATGACTCAAATCTATTTTTTTCTGTAAAAATTTTCTAGCAGTCTATTTGCCAGTACTGATGGAAAAGGGACATTTTTGGAAGAGCATTCCATGGGCAGTATGCTCAAACTGTCTTACCTCCGGGCATCATTGTGGTAGGAAGAAGGGAGGGTGTGAGTCATCCGGATGGCTCTGGGTGTAGGGGGAGGAGAAGTCTCACATTTAATTGTTGCTTTATCCTCCCGACCATCTTCTTCCACAACTGCAATCTAGAAGCAAATACAGTACATTAAAATGAATAATTTCTAAATTTCAACTGAAATAGATACAAATGAAGAACCATTCAGGCACAGCTTTGAGAAATTTTAACAGAAATACTTGGAGCATATTTTACATGTATCAATCTATACTCTTAAAGAGGATGATTTTCATACTTATTTGAAAGTAAAGACACTACAATTAAAAACTTATAGAAATCTCAAAAAAAAAAAAAAAAAGAAAGAAAGAAAAAACTCATGGGCCCATTACACCAAAGCATTTTTTAAAGAGTAATACATACCATAGATTAACATATGATAACCACAGAAAGTTATTCTGGAATCCATTTTATCATGTCAGAGTATGTGCTCTTTACAAAAAGGTATTGAGCACATATTTGAGAAAATTTACAAAAGTAAAAAAGCATTATGCATAGTCAGATTATCATAACAAAGACACTTTTAAGTGGCGATTTTTGAAAGGAGCAGACAAGTTGGCAAAATATAATTTTATCAGATAAAGTGTTTTAGATTAGTCAACTTAATAAAATGCCTTCCAAGAATGTTTAAAAAAATGGTTAGCAATTTAGAAGAAAATTTTTTTCAAGTGATACTAATAAAAGGTAAGAAAATAATTCTTACAAATTGTTTCATTTCACTACTAGTGAAAGGAAAATTGGAAGATATAGAAAGCAAAAGCAGCCAGGATAAGAGGGATTTCTTTAAAGAATAATAAAGTTCAGAATTCAGAACAATTCAGGATCTCATCAGTTTTGTCAGAGATATATTGCAATAAAAAAGAACTTTACAACAATCTAGTCAATTTTAGAGAAATATTATTTGATATGCTTTACTTTTAATGGCACTAATGTAATATACATATCCATATAGAGATCAAGAATATAAAAAACACAGCTAAAATATAGACAGTTCCAGAAGCTCTGATGAAAAATGTTTCTCAGTATGACTCAGTTTATGGCTAAAACAAAAATTTTAAAACTGCATTCTGGGAAAATATTTTGTTTCTACATAAAGATGTTATGCTATTATGCATAAATTTATTTATATATAATAAAGACCCGAGGCACTGGAGGAACATAATGAAATTGTTCTTCAGGTCTGTCATTATCAAGAGGCCAGATTGCTCTTTACAGTTTAGGTGGGCATCTTACTGTGAGTTCCTATCTCCATGCAACTAGCATAAGGCCACCAGAAGAATCTGCTGTCAACACGATGCCATTTCCATGGAAGATCTTTCTAAACCCACATCCCATCTAAACACTTTAAGCATGTTTCATTACTCTTCCTAATATGTATTGGTGTTATCATAGTTATGTGATGTAACTATTTTTGTCTACAATTGTTAAGCACAATTACTTGTGCTTTCAGACTTCTGCTCCTGAAACACTTTGTTATAAAATACCCTCCTCTTTCCCCACTGCCAAACTATACCCTTCCTAAAGTCAGCTCTTAAAGATATTAGGCACAAACTGTTCCACTAAATAACACTTAGAGCTCACAGTATACAAAAGGTGGAAGTAAAAGGCTTCAGAATCAGTCAATAAGATGGAAGTGATAATACTCACCTTAATGCATTGTTTTGAAGTTTAAATGAAGCCCTTGTGTAACTCCTTGCCCTGATACTCAACCATTTTTAGTTTCTAGTTCTCTCCATGACCTTTCTTTCCAGTCACGACTTTACTCTTTTAATTCTGTGAAACTGCATTGCTATTCAAGACCTCCAATCTGACCTTTATTTATTTCTTACACCCACTCAATTCCTTTACATCACCTTTTCAGATTTCTTTCTATAGTCACAAAGTTCATTTGTAAAGTGGTGGAGGAAGTCAAGGAGTCATAAAGACTCTCTCCAGGGTAAATCTGATGATTGAGAGCCAGCTGGTAGTGTCAAGAAAACACTGGAGGAAGATAGATAATAACTCAGGAAAAGAAGAGAAAATTTCATTCATCTAAGCTATGTAAGTATAACATGGGTTCCTTTGATTTGATGATGATGACCAAGTTCTCTGGTTTTAGGAGTTCCAGCATATACTGAGGATTCTGTCGTGAAGATACTGAACAATGATTCATGCACTGGAAAGCAAGTTTGGGTATTTGAAACTTCTCCATCTGATATCTAGTGACGAAAAGCTATGCTGACCTAAATTATCTAATAGGAAGCCCTTTTATGAGTTAGAATTGGCATCTATTTTGCTTCCTATATCCTGTACTTATTCTCCTGATTTCATTCTGAGCAGGAAAGCATTGTTTTTATTCATCTTCTGTTTTTCTATATTCTTGATGCTCTGCATCTGGAGAGACTGCTCCTTCCAGTGCTCACTAATTCCTAGAGATAGCAAACCACATACTGGAAGAGAGCCTTTTGTATGCAAAGGCTCAACTCAGATCCCTCTACTGTCTCCGAAAGCTGGTTCCCAAGCTCCAGGAGCAGTATTCTTCTTCCCTAATTACCCAGCTCCAGGCACTAGACCAGAGAAGTCCCTAAACCCAGAGCCAGCCTAAGTTACTTAAACATCAGCCCTAAACCTGCTTGCCCTGCCTTTCCTTCCCTTTCCAGAAGAGACCTCAAAAAGGCCCTTGCCCATGCTTTCTCCCCACTCCTGCCAATCCCAGTGCTTTCTGAGGACATGGAATGCCCACTTCTCTTGGGTAATGTAACAAACTAATATGTTTTCTTTGGCAGTTACCTGCTGATCTGTTTGCCTCAATTTTCATGAACAATAATGAAATAAACATTTTAAAACAATGATCATTTATTTAGTATTGATATTAAAATATCTAACTGTATCATCAGCAGTTTAAGCATTCAGTGGAAAATCAGGATACCAAGTACTCATAAATCTAATCATTGTTCCTAAAGCATAAATGATCTTATTTTTGATACCTTATTTCCTATGATCATATTTACACAATACACTAATAACTCTTAAATACTTTCAATATTTTTATGTTAACAAAACACTTTGGGGGAAATATTATTTTAAAGCTTTTATAGAAAAGTAGTATTAATGAGCAACCACATAAAAGTTACAGTACCTTTCTCCGATGTTTCCTTAGATCACTTGGCTGCAATTGGCAGTAATAAAAGCAACATAAAATAGAACTAATTAATGACTACCATTAACCATGTTACAAGTTTACATAGTATCTAGTATCTATAATTTATCTCTCATTTCTTTTCTTTAATCCATGCTATTCTAAATAGGTGTTTTTTAAATTATTATAGAAATATTCATCCTCCTTGGTGGTTACTTGAGAGAAGAAACCTCTCATGGATAGGAGCAGGTCTCCTTGACACAGACATGTCTACCTGTATTGTGTGCATTGCATATGAGACACACATAGTGGAGAACATAAAGCACAGAGGAAGTCAATCTAGCAAGAGTGAGTTAGTCAGAAACAAAATATGACACTATACCCATCCAAGAAAATATGGACCAGAATGAAGATCTAATGGACATATATAGAACTTATAAACTCCCTATTGCTCCATCCATGAAGAACTTTGGGTGTCCTTTGCACAAGTATTCTGCTCTGAAGGAACTTAAATTTCCTGGAATCCTAACAACCTTCCCCACACCATACATGCTAAAGGCTCTGGCCTCAGCATAACATGCCACAGGGTATACTGCTTTCTTGTCAATGCTCTTGTACAGAATTTAAAAAGAAAAAGTTCCTTTTTTATAATTCCAGGTGAGCTTTACTTACTATTTTTGTTAATTTTTTATATGTAAGTAAAACCATCTTTATTAAACGATTCCATTATGCTTTCTATTTTTGTTGCCAGTAGAATGCATGTTAACTTTATCGTATTGAGTAGTCTAGATATTGCTAGCATGTTATTCTTGTCTATGGATTTGTGTGAGGTAAGAGGTAAAGGTAAATACAAGTACACTTTATTATCAGGATTAAGAAGCAATGTTGGCAAGGTGTCATGCAATGCAGTAATTAACATGGTGTTCTTTTCAGTCTTTTATTTTCTGTCCATAAAATTTCTAGTCTTCCTCTTAATATTCAAACATGAATTATATAAAATGAAATTATTTTTCTATTAATATTTTCTAAAAGAAAACCTAACTGTCCTTCATTATAAGAATATAAATTTGGTGACAGGGCTTCATTGGGTATCAAAGACTTCTAAGAATTCCTTTCTAATTTTCTTGACTTAGAAAAACTCAAGAAAATTTCTTGATTCCTTTAAACTTCAGGAAATGCCATAAATATTTTTTAATTCTAATTGTAGTGTAATAATGGTCACTTACTGGTTTTGATTTATGATTATCTACTCAAGAAAAAATGCATGAAAGCACTGGCATATTTTTCATGTGCACAAAAAATCCAAACAATTTTAATTGCACTATTTGTTATTATAAAAATAGCATTATTAAGGGCTACAATGTTTATATTTAAAAAAAATACTTAAAGGGCAAAATAACTATGTTGTAAAAATATAGGGAAATATTAGTACAGAAACAACCAAAGTATAACAGCCTCAAATGCTGACTAAATTGGGTTCTGTTGCCCCAAATTCTTATAGTAGCTTTGGTAATAAGTCAGTCATTAATATTATGTAGTACGTATTACATTTGCAGAAACCAAGGCAGAGATGATAACATTTTAGTTAATAAAATAAGAGAGATGTTTTCTGGTTTTCCAAAATAAGCTGACTATAATGTGGCTTATAGGTGTACCAGTTAGGATACTTTAGTATATGAACTCCAAGTTTGTACTGTATAGAGGTCAGTTCTGATTAGTTGGTCATTATTGTATTATTGTCAATTCTGGTAATGAGCACAAAATGGAAGACTCAACTGTAAAACTGAGGACAAAGATACCTAAATTAATATATATAACTAATATCTATATTTGTATATATAATATGTAAAAAAATTTTTAAAAGATGAAGTAAAATTTTCTGAATAGTAAATATTTACTTGTAAGAGTGTTCTCCCTAGGGTGAGAAACAAGATATAATAAACACACACTCATATACACACATATATGTAGATTTATATAAATTAATTCTAATAAAAATAATTTTCATAATTTATTACCTAGATCACACATTGCTTCAAAATATTTAATGATGTAATTTAGACAATGAATTGAATTTCTTTATTCAAATATATATGTGCACATATATATAAATATATAATTGTATGCATAGATATGGGCTTTGTGGACTTTTATAGTACTTTGCAGCCTTCTGATCACAAACACTACATATCCTTTATATCTTTCTGTAATATCACTAATTTTTCTCTATTTACTGTATTTATGCTTTTACTTCCATAAATTGTTTGAAATATTTTAATCTTTCATTGCTGTCATTTCAAATATTTCTAGGTAATTAAAGAATTTTTTAAAAAAGCAAAAAAAAAAAAAAAAAGAAACAAGGATAACTAGGCATGGTGGCACACACCTGTAATCCTAGCAGCTCAGGAGGCTGAGGCAGGAGGATCATAAGTTCAAAGTAAGACTAAGCTACTTAGTGAGGCTGTAAGCAACTTAGCAAGCCTCTGTCTTAAAATAAAACATAAAAATGGGCTGGAGATGTGGTTTGGTGGGTAAGCACCCCTGGGTTCAATCCCTGTATGGAAAAACCAAGGCCAACCAACCAATCAAACAACAACAAAAAAACCCAACAATTATGCTTTTGAGTTAGACATATTTGAAGAAAGCTCCAGCTCCACTCATGAGCGGTGCTGAATATGGTCAATTTTACTCATCTTCTCAAGCTTCAGCTATCTCTGCTCTCTGTTGAGACCATGCTCCGTGATGGTAGTGCTCTCATGAGAACTGAATGACTGAACATCTTGGTATTCCATAATCATTCCAACCATAGTTTACAGAGGCCTTACTATAATACTTTTCTCATGTGGCACTTTGATTTTTTCCTCAATTTTTTTTTCACGGATTTCCTAGTTTAGGCTTCCACATCTAATCTCTGAATATAAAAATAAATAAAAAACAAAACTAAAGAATAACTGACATCATCTGATAAAGATGAGAACTTGGTGCTATTGATTTTTATGGCTCTGAAGCCATTATAATTGTATTGAAGCCATTATAATATATGTGTTTTGCTATTTTCTATATTAAAAAAGCCCACCCAGTCTAAATTTATTTCATCAATATGACATCAGTAAAAATTCACTTATCGATTTAAATCATTCACTTTTCTCATGTGATATTCACATCCCTGACTGTCTAAGGGCTTACAGATTGACTTTAAGAAAGTTGCAGCATCTGTTTGGATACCATCTCTACAGTTTGTAATGAAATTAGTAATTATGCCTACCTCATAGGACTGTTGTGGGAAAGAAGAAACAAACCATAAAATTCATAGAAAGTCCTTAGATGAGAGCAAACACCAAAGGGCATTTTAGCTAATACATCATTAATCTTAACAGGGACGAAATTTCTGCACACATCATCATACCAGTGTCATGACTCCCATCCTGTCCATTTCTCTGGCTGGGCTTCTCGGGGTGAGCTTTGGCGTTGAGTGTCCACTCGGGGGAGATGAACTGGCCAGTGATGAAGCTGTAACAGAGGCAGTGATGGAGGTACCTGGGTGGACCCTAGCCAAATTCAGGCCCTCCAGGCTCACACTGGCCACTCTATTCTCAATTTCTTCAGCACGTAACTCTGTAGATTCTTTTTCTTCCTGAATCAGCCTAAAAGATACAGTTTAATTTTGATCTATTATATGCTGCTATCATGGCAACCAGAATTCACATAAAAATGAATTTAAAAGTACTTCAAATATTTTATATCAAATCTAGTACTTACATCTCATTTTTCTGCTATAGACAGTACAAACTTAGTAAATGCTAGAAGCATCTTGACTTCAGTTTAGAAAACCATTTCTTTCAAAGGATATCTAATTTGTAGCCACTTTCAGTTTGACCATTTTCTACTACCACCTGTTAAAACTCTTTTGAAATCTTACAACCTGGTAATGTCTACCACTAATTCTAATATTAAATCTGAACTCAGGTAACAATTAAGAACACATAGAAATCCAGATATCAAGGCATTTTATAGAGCTTCCACCCAATGAAAAAGTTAATTAATAGCATCTTTAACAAATGTTAATTTATAATTATCATATAGCCAAATAAAACCCAGAGTTTTCTTAAAACATTGATACTTATTTAGTTAAGCATCTTTTAAATAAATAACATGCTATTTAATGACAGTTAATTTAATCAAAGACCATAGTACAACATCATTAGTACATAAAACATACTCCAAAGGAAAAACTTCTCCAAAAAAAAAAAAAATGGCATTTTGTACTTCTAGTGTACTTGTTATTTAAAAATGACTCCTGCAGAAATTTCTTTTGATAAGGGGCAACATGTTTCTGCTGTAGAAATAAATTTTAATTATTTATTCTGGAAATTCTGTTAATTGTAAAGGTGAGTCAAGCCTAAAGGATGTTGAGTAAGAGGGAGATGAAAACTTAATCCAATAGGAAATCATTTGTAGGTAGGCGGTCAGTTTGTTCAAAAACTAAATGACAATCTGTTAATATTTAGAGTTCTGATATAAATATGAAAAGCAAAGAAAACAATAACAGCAAATTAGATTCCCCTTAGATTGTTCCTCAGGAACCATGTAGAAGAATGAAAGGATAAAGCCTACAAAAGTAAGACAGGCACAAGAGTAGCCAAAGGAGTGGAAGGGGAAGGAGGGGGCATGGGGGTAGAAATGAGGGTGAAATGAGATGGACATCATTATTCTAAGAACAGGTATGAAGACACGAATGGTGTGAATCTACTTTGTATACAACCAGAGGCATTATAAATTGTGTTATATGTGTAATATGACTTGTAATGCATTCTGCTGTCATATATAACAAATTAGAATAAAAAATTTTAAAAAAAAGAAAAAGAAAAGTAGTGTAGCGGTAAGTGGTTGTGAACTACCTGGATTCCTTCTTTTAAGGGAATCAATGAGCTGTGAACAAGTCTGAAAAGATGCTTTTTTTTTTTTAATGACTAAATTGGTTTTTGAAAGAAGAAAGACTATAAACAGAGATAAATTCTGGTTGGAGTTAGCAGCTTACCAGTATATATCAAGGAGACTATTTCTGTTGAAAGTTGTTATGTAATAAAATTTCATTTTTTTTTCCAATACTCTTTCAAATAAGCAACTATATGAACCTATGCTCATAGTTAATATAGACTAAGATTGTTGCGGAGATTTACCATCCCAATTTCAGAGAAATAACAGTCTCTGAAAATAAATAGATTGTTAGTGAGGGTGTTTAATATATATATATATATATATATATATATATATATATATATATATATATATATACACTTTTTTGGTGAAAATAAACATCACAAGGTTATATACTCAATTTCAAACCTATTCAGTAGATTTAACTATTAGCTAAGCAGCATCAGAGTATATTTCATGTAGCATCAGAGTGTTTTCAGTTTTTCAGTTCATGTTCTACATCATTTTTTCTGTTTATAATTATCAAATATTTTGGGAGCACTTTCCACATATCAAGAACAGTGCTAAGACATAGAAATAAGAGTGAGCAAAACTAGACATAGTTTTTGCTCTTAGACAAATTACAATCTAGTGAATGTAAAAGATCTGCTTGATAATAAATCCTTTCCTGAGGAAGTAGTGGTGGAGATATTCATGGTGAGAAAGGTTAAAAATGGAAGAAGTATCAGGGCAAAAGGATGTGGATCAGGGAGAATGTTCCAGAAGAAAGAAACAGCCACACCAAAAGAATGCCCACGGGACATTCAAGGAATCAGAAGTCATGTCTAATGGTACAAGAGACAGGACAGGTGAGTGATAAGAGAATGGTGGGACAGGTAGGACACTATAGACAATATTAAGGATGTTGGTCTGCATATTCAGAACAATTGAAGACTTTGAAAAAGAGGACATAAACGCATTTAGTTTTTAAAAAGTCTGTTATGACTGCAGTGCTGGGATAAATTAGTTCTGGAACTCAAATATTACAAAGAAACCAGATATAACTTATTGCCCTGTAGGTGAGCAGCAATTTTAGTATGCTATAGGGTGACATTGGAAAAGCTGATGTGACAGGGAGGCCAATAGACTTCATCAGAACCAAATAGAACAGCAGAGAGCATGTTCAAATTAGGAAACACCTGCTAATCAACTGAAAAAACAAGAATAGTTTCATATATTCAAAAGAAAACAAATATACCTGCCACATTTGGGTTTTTACTGGTGTTAGTCAAGGTACTTAGAGTAAAAGAACTGGTCATCATAGAAATAAACATTATATGTTAAATGAACATTAAAATTATTATAGTGCTACTATTTTTCAGTGTTTGAAATGTTGACTTGTACAAGTTCAATTATATAATGGAAATCATCAATTATCAAGATGCTGTGTGATCAAAGTATTTTTTCTTATATACTATGAAATAAATCACCTTTAGAACACATCACCCACATGTTTCATTGGTTCTGGAATAAAAATATAATAAAGAGATATAATATTATAGCCTAATATTATTATGGTATAATATTAAATTAAGTCTGATGGATATTTAAAGACTTTTTTGTTCAAAGAATGCAAATTAATTTTATCCTTATTTACTTACTTAGGAAATTTGTACCACATACTTCCCAAAAAACAACAACAACACCAAAAAACACCAGCTCTATTTTACCATGGAAAAAAAATAAAAATAAAATGACTAGTAAGGATTAAAAGAAGGAACCCAGAGGTTGCAGAACCTGTCAAAGACAGGTGCTGTTTCCTACAGTTGTATTTTAAGGTAATTAACAATAGGCCTCCTAATCACAAATTGTTGGGAATGACTGTGCTTTCTGAAGATGTCAACTTTAAGGACCTCATATTGACCCCCACAGTGACAGAGGCAGCATGCTCTCAATCTCTTAGATTCCATGAGTTGAACTTTCATATGCAACACTGTCATTCCTTAGGGGGAAAATCCTTTCAATGTAGAGCAGCATCCACAAATGAAAGTGAGTAAAACAGACACAGTTGCTTCATATACTGGGACTTCCACCTGATACGCAGCACTGAGAATATGATGGGATTTCTGGCACCCTAACTATGACTCCTAGTTGCTTTATAGAAACAATTTTGGTACAGTCCACACACCCTAAAACAGAGCTTTCTAGAGAGCACTCTTTTTTTTTTCCACTAAAATGAAAAATTAGTAAGTACCTACTAACTGCAAGATCAAGCTCTGCACAAAGAGTTCTTTTGCATAGATGAATAATTTGGCTGCCTTGAACAAAAATTTTGATCAGAATTATTCCTGGAACTCTGGGACCTGTGAACATTGATTTAAAAAGTACGACCCCCCCAATTGCTGCGAGAACAATGTAAAAGTGAAACGTGAATTTTGAGATATTTTTGACAAAGTGAGTTTCTTCTGGATCCTCGGGGTAGTGTCTAAGAAGGAGGCCTTGCTTTTCTCAGTTTAGAATTTATGAAAAGTTAGTGAGGCTGCTCCTTCCTCATTGCAATTCCAGTTGGCCTACCTCAAGTAAAACACAAAATCGTATTTTAAAGGGGTGAGCAGATGCTTTAAAAATGTTTTCAAAATAAATGTGCTGAATGTCAAAAAAAAAAGAATGCAAATTAATTTTATCCTTATTTACTTACTTAGGAAATTTGTACCACATACTTCCCAAAAATTGGAGGGGATTTTTATTGATCAATGTGATTCCTTCTTTTAAGGGAATCAATGAGCTGTGAACAAGTCTGAAAAGATGCATTATTTATTTTTACCATGATTTACCATGAATTTCAATATTAATGTGTGAAACTTTTATTTTTACAGATATAAGGAATATTATTTAATGTCCAGAAGGTCTATGGAAGAATTGGGTCTCATTTTAAAATGTGAGAGTAACCACATTAAAAAACAAGTTTCGGCCTAAATCCAATTATAATCTATACAAGCATTAAAATTAACAATAAAATTTTCATGTAGTATATTACTAAATGGATTTGATTTTTGTTATTAATAAGTTATTATTGAAAAGCATTTACTTTTTTTAACTTTCTATAGTTATGGCAGAGAAAAAAACACTATCCTACCTTCATTCAGCACACGTTCTGACATGGGCTAAAATTATGTCCCACCTACACTCATTCACATCTGGCCCTAAATCCAGATGTGACCAACTGTATGTGGACATAGAACAATCAGAAGGGCATTAGAGTTAAAAGAGTTCATAAGTGTGAGAACTTGATCTGGTAAAGTTAATGGTTTTCTTTTTCTGTTTCTCCCTCTCTGTTTCCCCCTCATCTGCCTCTCCTGGAAGCTGAGAAAGAGCCTTCCCCCAAATCTGAACTCTGTATGAACCTTGATCTTGGACTTTCTGGTCTCCAAAACTATCAGAAAATAACTGTTTATTGAAACCATTCAGCCTGTGGTGTTTTGTTATGGTAGCCCACGCTGACTAAGTCATCTTCATTGGTGGTGGATTTTTAAAAAACGGTGTTTTAAAAGGTAATTAACATTAATAAACTTTTAAAAAATGTTATCCCTAATATAATGGATTAATATTGATAAATATCAATTAATTTCATTCCAATACCAAATATTTTTAAGGGAGCTATATATTTAGTGTCTGCTGCAGTATGAAATGACCTTGTTATCTTATTATCACAAATATTGTCCACTTTAATGGTATATTTTAATTTAAAAAGTACTTTAAAATTCACTGGAGAAATTTTACTTTTAACCTATTCTATTATATTGCCTATCTTAATAGTCTGATATGAGTCACACATACTCCTTACAAGGGTTGTCCTAATGTTACATAGAGATTCTCAAAATGCTCAGGGAATCTTGAGAAAATGAACATTTGGATCAGTGGATGCCCAGGTGATGCTGTAAGGGGATAAATAAATGAGGATGGTGGGAACATGAGATTAAGAAAGTAATTCAATAAAATGAGTCCACTGTACTCATGCTTTCTTTGCCAGAAAGCAATCTGCCTGCAGCCCTGCCTGGCCTGGGGGATGCAGGAAATGTCACCCTTCTCAAGGAACTGAGGTGGGGCAGAAGGCCTGGCAGTCAGTATAGGTAATGAATGATGGGGGTTGCAAAGATGAGTGGTGGTTATCAAAAAAAAAAAAAAAAAAAAAAGAGAGAAGGGTAGCTAACACCTCTGAGGATCTCAGTTCCCAACACAAACTATTACTTCTTGTGCTGCTCCTTCTTGCCCTCAGGCACATACATGGAGAAGAAAAAGAAGGTGTGGGGATTCCAGGGTCAATAAAAGAGCAATACACACCTACTCCCCTGGACACCCAGCTTTGGGCCCTACTTCTCTTCAGAGAAGTCTGTCTCTGTCCTTTTCTTAAATAAAAAAAAATGCTTTCCACTCTTGCCTTTGCATTTTTCCGTGTTTAATCTTCAGCACTGGGGGAACAAGGATTGATTCCGATTTCTAAGACTGGTATCAATGCCTCTGATTTGAGATACATTTCTGCAGTGTTAAGGTCTTCTATCCTCATGAAACAAATGGTCAGTACTAATTGAACTCACCTGATTTCTTTGTTAATTGCATCCAATTGTTCCTGAAGCATCATAGCTAGAGTCTGGGCATCAGAATGACCACTTGGAGAGAGAAGATCCATTGAGCTAAAAATTGTTTCTCTGTCATCATCATCAATATCAGACATTTCAGTGTCACTTTCAAATGGGTGGCTGCTTAGTACTCCTATTTGTTGCGTTCTGTTCCATTCATGATCCCCAAGTGATTTAACCTAAATGGTACACAAACAATGGAGAGTATTTATCATTTGGCTCATTTTTTAAAGTACTAATATGAAAAATACCAACAAAAGCATGCCAGCTTTTAGAGCTGACCTGGGAAAAGCATAACCAACTATTCGCCTTTCAATTTATTGGTTCTATAAAATAGTGTTGTGATTACATAATCACAACAATAAAAACTAACTTCTTAAAAAATACTCTAGGGCCTATCCTTTATGAACTTAATCTTGTCTTCCTTTGTTTATGTATTTATTTTGACATTTGAAATAATGACAGGTATTCATTTTCAGCATAAATATCAATATTTTCATAGGAATAGAGAGGGTGAACTTCCATGTTATTGATAATCCAGTCACCTTTCAAAGTAACAATTACTGTAAAGTATCTTCATTTCCAACACTTTTCCTTTTTCTGAATACAGCAATCACTATTTTCTTGTACTCAAGAGTTAGCATTTCTGATACTCATTGCTCTGAGGCCACTGATATTATATAACAAATTACATAAGAATTCTCTCTTTGGAACTCACATAGGTGCTAACAAAACATTAATAGAATATTGCACAAGGGCTAATTTCATCTCCAGTACTCTGGTCACTTGAACACCTTGATTTTTTAAACCCAAGGCATGCTAATTTATATGGCTTATATTTTTGTAATTAATATAATGAAGCCTGCCCTTAAAAGAGAATTTTGAGTACCTAATTGGCAGATGGTTTTCAAACTGTGAGCTGAAGGTATGACAGGGTTGGGCATAAGGGATAGGCCCTAGAGTATTTTTTTAAAGAAGTTAGTTTTTATTGTTGTGATTATGCAAAAGGAGCTATATGGAGGACCACATGATATTTCCTGGACTATTAAGAATTGAGGACCTGAATTAGCATTTACTTTACAGATTGTTTTGGTTCCAAAGAGTACTAATTGTCACATATTAGTGAGAAAAGAACTGATATGAACTTAATTTTCTTTTTATTTGTTTATGTATTTATTCATACATTCAATAGATATCGGATACCTACTGTGATGAATTAATTTCTACATGGCACATTAGTGGCAGTTAAAACCCAAAAGGTATTAAGGAACTGTGTACAAATAAGGAAAAATAAATAGTATTTTGAATACATGAAAGTGGGGGAATAAACTCAACTTCAGGTACCAAGGAACAGTATTATCTTCTATAAAGCTCAACTCTATTACTTACACAAAAAGCATAGCTTAAAATTTTTAAGTTACTGGGGCTGTGGTTGTTGCTCAATGGTAGAGCATTTGCCTGGCATATGTGAGTCACTGGGTTTGATCCTCAGCACAACATAAAAATAAATAGATAAAATAAAGGTATTGTGTTCACCTACACCTGAAAAAAAAAGTTTAATTTATTGACAGAATAAAAGGCCCATAGGGCAGTTTTTCATTAACACTTTGGGTGGTTTTGTACATTTTCCTCTAACCATTTTTAATATAGCAATTTTCATTAAAATATTTGATTAACTTGAATTAACAATATGAACACTACTGCTGACTTGTTTAAAATCTAAGTTCATTTGTTTGGGAGTATAGTGTAATGATATATAGTGCATGGTTTTTGAAACCGGGCAAGTATAGGCTCAAGCTTTAACTCTAGTAATACTTGTGTAAAGTTGAACAGTTAATCTTTTGGAGCTTCCACATTTTTATGTATGAAATTGTATAAAGTATTACTCACTTCCTAATGTCCTACAGGTAAGAACATGAGACATGCTTAGCTCAATTCCTGATACCTAGTAGAGGCTTTATGTTAGTTATAAATTTAAAAATATGTCATACTTTGTGCTTGAAATGAATAAAATTAGGTTCAACTGTTTTACTGTTAAAATTCTATCCAAAATGGAATCATGTTTTTAAATTAAAATGATCAAAGATTTGAAGTATGGTGATTAACCTTTGGCTCATCTCTTCTCACACCCACGCGGCCTCTCCTTGCTCTTCTTATTACTTTAGTTGTTCTGTAATCAGACTGGCTGTCCACTAGGGATCCTACTGAATACCGCAACTCAGCTGAGGTGTCTAGATGAGTTCTGGAGAAATGGAAAAAAAAATATGCCATATATCCAATCTTAAAAATTAAACATACCAGCAAATAACTGCTGCTTAATTGGCAATAAAGCATTAAACCCTGAAGGATATAAACCTCAGAAGAAACTGGTGAACTGTCAAGCTTTTGAGGCCCCTTTAGAGGTTTATATTAGAAGTTCCAGTTTCAAGACCATCCCTGAAGGTCAAGGCCATTTTTCTCCTTTTAGAATATACTTTCAACTTGTTGTTTATTATCATTTTCAAATGTGATAGTACAATGAAACATGTTAACATTCATAATCAAGATCCATTGCATTAAACGGAACAATTCTATGTAGTTTCTGCACTTTAGTGGATATCTCAGTATTTCTCATTCATTACCACACTTGTTTTAAATGTTTCTCAGCAACTTATCTCAAAACTTTTGGGGCCCCAGAACCTTCCCAATTTTAAGAATTTCAGAGACATTCACTCATACATTCTCTATTTTTCAATTTAGAGAAACAATGAAATACTTAAAACAAGATTGATACAAGGTCAATCATCTTATTTGTTAAAGATAAAATAGGGAGTGCCACTAGGACACTTTGTTATCATTCATAAAATATTATTACAAAAGAAATAAGAAAATGCTTTTAGTAAGCACAGTTGATAGTACAATTTGCTTAGAGATGAAACAGTTGGAAAATTCAATTGGAAAATATCATCATACTGGTTTTCAATAAACATGGTAATAAAGTACACTGTAATTAATATGCTGAACAGGTTCTTACAGCACATTATTCACATATAGATTTACAGCAAATTCAGTTTATTGCCACAATAATGATGATGATTATGACAGCAACTTCATGTTGTTCTATAAAATGAAATAACAGATTCATCATCAGTAGGAAATAGACTTAATGCTGTGCATTCTGTGGAAATTGGGTCTCCTACTGACTGACTACACATCCTCTTAGTTCTGTTTTTGAATAAAAACAAGCATTTCTGAATATCTGGCAAGATTTGAAAAGGCTTGGTGAAGTCTGGATGTTTACAACAGTGGGAGATGCTAGCCTAGCTTAAGAGAGACCTTGTTTTGCCAAATGGGAAATTATAGCAAATGAACTAAGGAATCATCCCTCAAATAGTTACTATTTCTATAGCAATCAATTTGAAAATTAAATAAACTTGATTTATAGTGGAAACGTCATATCCAAACATTAATCAACCCAGTAATACTAGAAATGCATAACTATAACTTTCAGTGTATTGTATAGAGGCTCTAAGTTTATGAAGACCGAGAAAGATTTTTCTTTTGTTTGTTTTTGATCTCCATCTTTTTTTTTTTTTTTTTGGCCTGGGAGGGTGTGCCCAGTACTTTATAAACATCTAGTAAGATAGTAATGAATACAACTATAATAAATTCCTAAACTTTCTACCTCAGAACAGTGTAGGTCTCTTTCATCTGGGACTGTTTATGTTAACGGCTCTCTGGGATTCAGAGTGGAGCTTCTAACATTGTAATTCATCATGCTAGTAGGAGTTTCCCTCTCAATGCCAAATAAACATAGAATGAAACAGAACTAGCACAATAATACCCTACTTAAAAATCATCAAAGTCCTTTTAAAAACATTTTATTTGTTCTTCTTAGATATACATGACAGTAGAGTCTATTCTGATGTATTTATATAAACATGGAATATATCTTATTCTAATTAGGATTCCAGTCTTGTGAATGTACATGATATTGACATTTACTGTGGTGTATTCATAAAGGTATATAGGAAATTGATGTCAGATTTATTCTCCTGTCTTTCCTATTCCTATCCCCCCTCCCTTCCCTTCCTTCCCTTTTGTTAATCCATATAATATCTTCATTATCTGGGCCCTTTCTACTTTGCAGCATCACTTTTAGCTATTGTCTGTTTATCTTCCACCCTGATGAACTGATTTTAATTCAGCTCCTTCCATAACTCACTCTTCATTTCACTTTTGTGCCATTGAACATGCAGCTTCTTTTCCTCCTGGAAACAGTCTCCTAACACATTTATATGGCTAGCATTCTGCAAATCTCAGCATACACGTACTATTTCCTTACACTGTACAACTCCAGTCCATAAATTAGTATTTCTGGTTTTTTTATCTGGAACATGTATTCTCCATCACCACAGTATCTTCAACACATCTAAAAGCACTCTCCTGTAAATCTTGCATATAATTTCATTATACAATTCCATAAGTAAACCAGATATGAATTTTCTTAGAGAATGCCTCTTACCCATCCCTCTGCTTTCTGAAGCATCCTTTAGAATGCTTGAACACATGTAGAGAAAGGGACTGGTGTCTTCTCTTAGAATGGACTGTAATCTTTCCAATTACCCATATCCTACCCTTTATTTAGATTTGAGCCAAAGCAAGCCTTCTCTAGTCATTCTGAGATAAACATTATTTTCTTAGATGAGATACTAGTAGAAACTACTACTGTTATTCACTAGTAGCTCCTCTCTTTTCAACTTCCCTTCTATAAGATCAAACACTAGTATACTGAGTACTCACGCATCTTCTATTTTACATATAAATTTAATTACATTCCTTCAAAAGCATGGATATTCAATAAAAATACTGGTTAATAAATATTCAGGTATGCTATAACTTCTTTTAATTTAACTATCTTAATCATTTCTACAATAACTCTATAATTGTGATATGATTTATTATTTATAGCCCCCTTTGCTCACTTGTGAATTTTATTGCACAGCCTGTAAGATAATTATGAAAATATCAATTATGTATATTTATGTAATATGTGTGTGTGTGTATATATATATATATATATATATATATATATATTCAGTTAGAATCTTATTTAAAAAAATGGGTTTCCAAAATCAAACAGCTAATAATTGTCTGTCTGAAATTTAGGAATGTGGGTCATTTTACTCTGATTCTAGTGTTTTTTCCACTACCATCTGCTGCATCAGAGAATATTTGTTCTGCATGGGTCCCCTGACCCTTCATTGTAGGTAAATGTCACCTTGTTAGTCACAAATACTCACTGCAGTGACAAAGTCCTAGATTTCAACTCTAGATTTCTACAACTCTGTTTCACAGACATAAGTCCAAAAAGACAAGAAAATGACAATTTGATGCTATTAGAATATTTGTTGATTAGATAATACTTAGTCTTTGATATTTTATCAGCTCTTTTCCTTCTTCATCATCATTATCCCCACCAATACCATATGAATACATATAATTTAATTAATAGATCTACTTTTAATGAAAATCAAACTGGATTTTTAAAAGTAAAAAAAATCAGAATTTTAAAAATAAGCATGATTTTTTAAATTAATGACTTATATGTTTGAAAGTTCTTTGATGTCATTGTGCCTGGAGAACTGTTTTTTCATATTAAATTGAAGAGATACTCAAATGCTAAACAATGTTTTTATTTCTACTTTCATTGAAAAGAATATAAAATTCTTTAGTATCATTTTTCACTTGGACTTTTATCTTATTACTGAAACTTGCTTTACTAGATATTCATTCATTTATTCATTGAACAGTATTTATTGAAAGCATGCTACATGCCAGGACATGTTTTAGGTGCTGAGATCACAATAGTTATTGAAAACAGACCCACACTTCTGCTTTTGAGGAGTTGACATTCTTTAGATGGACACACTACTAATGAAAATATTCTCTTAGAAGTCTGAGGTTGCCAAATTCGCAAACAGTTGGCATTATTCTGCATTGTCTAGCAAAATAGAGGATTAAATGAGTGAATAGAGCTTCTTACCAACTTAAATAAAAGGCCTTAAGCATAAGAGAAAGCTGTGTGTAAGTTATTAACATGTGCATCTATCAACCTGTGTCACTATTCAGCCAAGGGTCAGCCCATTGCTTCTTTCTTTACAATGAAGTAGTGATTGAAAACAACTGAGTATGGATAAATTCATTTCACATATGCAATTTGTTCTTGCCTCTTAATTTGTAACTACTTTAACAAAATAGAAGCTAAGTGGCCATGGTCACTGATATTTGTTCCCTCACATTAAGCCTTGAACATACTTCTGCATGTTTCCACATTGAACACATGTAGAGAAAGGGACTGGTGTCTTCTCATAGAATGGACTGTAATCTCTGTATATAGTAATCCCAGTGATTCAGGAGGCTGAAGCAGGAGAATCGTGAGTTCAAAGCCAGCCTCAGCAAGGGGAAGTGATAAGCAATTCAGAGATACTCTGTCTCTAAATAAAATACAAAATAGGGCTGGGGATTTGGTTCAGTGCTTTAGTACCCCTGAGTTTAATTCCTAGTACCAAAAAAAAGTAAAAGAAAAAAATCATTTAATATATATTTCTATTTCTATAATTGAATTCAGAATACAAAAGGAATTAATGCTCATTTTATTGAATATGCACAGAAAAAATTTCTAAATCAGAAAAGCTATTTTTGAATGTAGAAATTAAGTCAGCAAAGAGTCAAAGGACAGCAATGACTATTGAGCAGTAAGAAATATCTATTTTAGTTTAGAGTTATGAAACCAGAGAAGATTGATAATGACTCTTAGTGAACTATAGAAATACTTATAATAGAATATTTACCTTGATATTGTGGGTTCAATTAAAGATCCAGTTCTCATTTTCAACTGGTCAAGTTCAGCTCTCAGCTTTTCAATTTCTTCTGCTAGTCTTTCCTAAAAATTAAAAAGTGTTACTTAGATGATAATCATATGCCAATATTACCAACACTTAATTATGATAAGCCAAATTGATGTTTTTTTAAAGGGAAAATGACAAATATATTTTGATTAAAGATTATTAAACATGATAGTAAATTATGCCTGAATTTCCTCTCGTAATGAAAATACAAATAATAGAAATTAATAAAAAGTTACCTACATTACCTGGCATTTACTAGTCTTTCATCTCTGCAAATTTACAAAAGTATTAAAATCATGACCAGTTATGGAAATATCACTTCAAATACCTAGTAGAAAAAAAGTTGTTTCAAAAATTAAAAAAAAAAAAAGATACCATTTATGTAGTGAGCAAAGATTTTTGCTATTCTCTGAGGACTGATGGACATGTGGGTAAAGGAAAAGGTTGAATTAAAAGAACTAGCAGAAACCAATCATCACTTCAATAGAAAAGTTAACAACACAATTTTTGGCTTATTTTGTACAATTATTTGTACTTCTGATAATGTTCATTGGTTAAAATTATATATTTCAGTATAAAAATTTATGATAGAAGTTGTCATATTTCTTAGTTAAATGCTACAAAACCACTTAATTTTATATTAATGATTATAACTTTTATACTATTACAAATGTTTAAATGTATCCTTCAGATTTTCTAAGGCTGTTTTCCTGTTTCAGTGGCCAGTGTCTGCATTTTATTTGATTCATCCTTCTTTTCTCAACACTCTTAATCAAAATGTAGCCTTCACCATGTTCTTTTATCTGCCCTTGCAATTCAAAACCACTATCTCACTCCAAATTCTTCTGACTTTTCTCTTGAATTATCTTGCCAGTTTCAGTATTTTCCCTACATATTCTTTGGCTGGTCATATCATTTTTAAATATATGTATGGTAAAATAATTGCTTTGCTTAAAAATAGCCAATAGTTTCTTATTGAGTTCATTAATTCATTTGTTCATTATTTTCCAGAAAAAAAATGCATTGAATTCTTAAGATATAGAAGTATAATGACAGACTTCTTGCCCTCCTTTAATTTACCACACTAAATGTTTATTTTCCCCCCAAACAAACCCTAAATAAATGAAATGTGTTGGGGCATAGGATGTTATTAGGAAGAAAATGGAGTCATGAAATGACTTTCTTATAAAATTTTTGAGCAAAGACCTAAAGAAGGGTATGATAGTACAGAAAACAGGGGAAAATCTTAGGAAAGGCATTGCAGCTGGAAAGAGAAGCAGGTGTAATTGCCCCTAACTGGAAGAATATTTCATGAATTGGAGGACAAGTGTCCAGCGGGATGGGTTTGAGAAGTTAAGGAGAAAGATGAATATGGGGTGGATATAGAAAACTACCTTTGTGGGATTCAGAAAGGGTAGTTCTGAAAGGCATTGTAAACAATATGATGGTCTTTAGATTTTACTTTGATTGAGATAGGGAGCTGTTTTTTATTTACTCTGAGATAGGTAGAATTTTTGAGAGAAGTATGATTTTTCTGGTAGCTCTGCAAAGGACTGTTGAAAGGAAGTAGGAGACAGGAAAAAAAGAAGATTATTGGCAGTTTTAAGCTGGGTGAGGTGGTGCATGCCTATAATTCCAGAGGCTCAAGAGGCTGAGGAAGGAGGATCACGAGTTCAAAGCCAGCCTCAGCAAAAGTGGGACACTAAGCAACTCAGTGAGATCCTGTCTCTAAATAAAATATAAAATAGGACTGGGGATATGGCTCACTGGTTGAGTGCTCCTGCGTTCAATCCCTGTTACCCCACCCCACCCCTCCAAAAAAAGAAAAAAAATATTGGCAATATTCAAAAAATATTTATTAGAATATAATGGCTTGGACAAGAATGGGTTTGGGAGAGAATGGATAGATTTGACTAGCTTTTGATGGCAGAACTAAAAATTTGCCTATAATTGAACATGGAGTGAAACATAAAAACAGGGTTTAAGAATAACTCCAAATTTTCTAACTTCATTTACTAGAAGCAGTTGTACTTGTGATTAACTGAGAAGGTGTGTTAGGTGGTGTTGGTGTTTGGCTTATGTGTATAGGGGAGGATGTGGTAGAAGACTCAGATGTTACATTGAGAGATGTAGGTGTCCAAGTGTACATATTGAGTTATCACTATAATATACAAACTCCCTCAGGGAGTTAGAAAATGCTCAATTTGTAGGTGGTGTTTCAATCTATGAGATCAGGTTTACTTAAGGGGTTGACAGGGAAAATCTACAAGGATAGCTCAAGGGACTTCAAATTTTGAAGATAAGGATAATGAAGAAGAAATTTTAAAAAAGAGGTTGTGCATACAAGGGATATTCCAAAACGGACTGCGATTATAGTTGGTGGGGTGGAAATCTGAGCAATTATAGACATGGTCAGATTAGTGAATATGCTCAGCTATGGGGTATGATAGTACAGAAATGAGGTATGACCTGGGAATACCTTCTCTGAAGACTGGTATAAAAAAGAATGCAAGCTCAAAATCATTAATAATGTCGGTTGCTTGGGCAGATTGTGGAAGCTGTAATGCTTGGGTTGGTGGTGGGGAATGGGTTCTGGGGATCTTGCCAGGAGCACACAGAGCTTTGAATAACATTGCACAGCATATCAAGATCAAGTCCAAAATTTACAATCTGGTCAAACCTAGTTCTCTAAACACATACCACTCACAGCAAAGGTCTGATGATTTCTCTAATCAACCATCATTGGTTTTTCTGTGATGTTACATAAGCTTTATCTTGTACCTTGAATGCCCTACTCTTGCTAGTTGTCAAGATTCCATATGTATTTGAAATCTTACTATAATATCTCTTCTATATAGCCAATATCAACCATTCAGAAGGAATTAGATGCTATCTTCATGTGCCATATTATATTGCTCTAATATACCTATCAATCAGGAGACTGTCAACATCCTGATAATGGGGCCAAATGATTATTTTTAAATTAGCATGTATGGTGTCCTGTAGAATTGATCTGTCTTTTCTTTGTTCTTCCATGTTTTTCAATCCTTCTGCATTGCAATACTGTTTCTAGAACTTTGATCCTTCCCTCCTTTCCTTCTTTCCTTCCTTCCTCCCTTCCTTCCTCCTTCCTCCCTCTCTCCCTTTTCTTCTATTTATTTCCCTGCCTCTGTTCTTTCCTTTCTTTCATTTCCTTACTTCCCCTCATGTCTCCATCCATTCCTTTATCTCTCTTTCAGCACAAAATTATAGATCACTTCTTCAATTAGCAAGTTTAATTAACTAAGATTAATAAAGTATGAAAAGACACGTTACCAACTACAGCTTTTAAGATTTCACAATCTGGTCCTTAATCTTATGCTCAATATCCTACAACAGAAAGAATTGATTCCAAACTACTGTGCCCATTTTTATTTAAGGTCTCACACTCCTCACTTCTCCTCCCAAGCACCTATAGATCACATTGCATGCATGGTGTTGGAAAGGTTTGCAGCACAGTCCTCCCATTGCTTAATTCTTTAGTGGAGCCCCCCCTCCCTGAGGAATCCTCTACAGCAGCCTTGTATGGATCTTTCCTTCCCAGAGCTATCTTCATCCACTTCGTTCATTTGGCGCTTGGTATGTGCTACCCTGAATCCTCAATGGTTTATAAAGGGGTGTTCTCTCTTCAATTCGAATTTCACCTACTTTGGAACCAGGATCATGTTGGCAAATACATAACTTAGTACAATTATTATAAATAACTGGTATTTATATTTCTGCATAAACAATATCTCAAAAGTAGATACAAATTAGTTCATACATTTTTATTTCATTTGAGGCAGTCAAAAACCAGGACACTTTTGTAATGTTAGAAGCAAGATAGTTATTTTCTTTAAGGAAAGGAAAGAGGAGTGACTATAAGCTAACATGATGGGAGCTTCCAGAGTACTGATTTTTAGTGTGTTTGGATAGTAAAACTCATTTGATCTCTATATATACCTGTGAACTTCTCTACAGGTATAATACAAACATTAAAATTGTTTTCAAAAGATTACATCCTAAAATTATTTATTTTCAAATTTATTATACAACAAAACATTCATCAGTGTAAAATAGAAAAATAAGGAAAAAATGTATCCATAATACCTTATCATGTAAAGATTCTTCAAGATTCTTTCTGAAAGTTTCGGATTCTTGAATTAAAACATTCTATAAAAAAAGAGAAATTAGCAATAAATTAAGCAGAAAATATTCAAATATGTAGGTTAATGTTCTAACACTCAAAGATCTCCTTATATTCCTTCCTTGATGAATCTATTCTTGTTTTCTATGGAAGATTAATGGAATCTTTAAATTTGATATCTTAGCATTGTTGAGAAATATATTATTTATGTAGAAAATGTTATTTTGCAACGTTTGTATGGATAAATGGAACAAGTATTACCTTTTAAGCTATTTATTTTGCCTTTTGTCATAATACATGTAATCCCAGCTAGAAATTAGATATAATTAGTTAATTCTTCAAATGAGAAATAGTGAGTAACATGCTAAATATTAGCCAGGGATATTTTAAAGAATTCAGATAAACTAATTTTCAGTTTTGAAAGAAAGAAGAAATCATTAAGTCAAATTTTTAAAAGTTTACTTTTGGGACTTCTATTCCAACACATTTCATATTTCTAATAATAGTTATATTATTAGAGAAATAAAAAAAAAGTTATAGCAATTTAATAACTGATGTTACAAGTAGTAAAGAAATGAAAATAAACTGCATAGATAATTAAAAGAATCTTTGTCATAAAAATACTATGTTAAAAGCCTTGTACTTTTAGTACAACAAAACATGATTTAAAATAATGCATTGTTGCTGGGTATGGCGGTGCATGCCTGTAATCC
Source organism: Callospermophilus lateralis (assembly GCF_048772815.1). NCBI lineage: Eukaryota > Metazoa > Chordata > Mammalia > Rodentia > Sciuridae > Callospermophilus > Callospermophilus lateralis. The sequence continues at coordinate 131,040,809 of NC_135308.1, forward strand.
CAGCTACTTGGAGGTTGAGGCAGGAGGATTCCAAATTCAAGGCCAGCCTTAGCAACTTGATGAGAACCTGTCTCAAAATAGAAAAATGAAAAATGCTTGAGAATGTAGCTCAGGGTTAAAGTACCTCTGGGTTTGTTCCTCAGGACTACAAAATAATAATAATAATAATAATAATAATAATAATAATAATTAATAATAATAATAATGCAGTCTCTTCGAAGTATTGAGTAAAATTCAACAAGAATGTACTAATTCCATATCAGCCATGTACTTGGAGTTGTTTGGGAGGGAGCACGCCTTACAGTTTTCTAGTGGGTAAATTAATGTTTCATTGAAACATTTTTCCTAATTTTTTTATGTGTCAGGAAAAATGTCAAGATAAAGTAGAGTTTGCATTCAAACTTAGTTTCCATAATGATTTATGCACCTGGGTTTTAACCCCTACCTTTGTTTATGCTCTGGAATTGGCAATCATCTCACATAACTTGCTGGTCTGGTAACTGCCAGCTATCAATGGGACACATAGTTGTGAATCAAATAGCAGACCTCACAGATAGATGAACCTTTTTTGAAACAATACATTTGAAAACATTGGGTTCTTAAACCCTCCAATGATATTGAAAAAAGTTCTGTTTGCAATACAGACTCTTGTACTGCAATTTTTATACTGGTAGTAGGTATCAGTCATTTGAGATACATGAGTTGTTGAAAGTCAGATCTCCATCTCCCAAGTGTTGAGTTTTGTCTTATCATTCTTTTTTTCACATACAAGGAAAAGATAAATAAAATATTTCATCATGAGAGCACAGCACATGTTAATACATTTGCCTCTTACAAACATGCTAATGTGAAAAACTTTTATGTCATGCAGCATTTTTTAATCACTTAAAAATTCATCATCATTGTTTACAGAAATGATTAATTCTCCTCTGAGAATATTTCAGGCATTCTTTAAATTAAAGAAAGCAAATGAATCATTTTGCTAATATGATGATTGCAGCAGCACATCAAGCAAACATGATCACAACATCGTTGCTAAATGTTCGTGAGATTCTAGTCGTCTGTGCTTTTACCTTCTCTTCCAGAGCAGCCATTCTTTCTTTTAAGTGTAGCTGTAGGCGTTCATTCGATTCAGTCAGAAGTCTGTCCACTGTATCAGATAATCTTTTGTTATGCTCCTCATTCATTTTCTCTCTTTGCCTAGCCTTACATTCAAGAAAAAGAAAAAAAAAGTTAATTTGATATGAAAATCATTTAAGAACTGCTCAAGCTTGATTTTATAGCTTTGCTAGCTTTAAACTGGATTTAATTTTGTCTATGTTGATTAAATTGGTAGAAACATTTTTTCCTTTAAATTTCACAGAGCACATCTGAAAGATTCTAAATATAACCCGTAATCAAGAAAATTTTTCTACTTAAATGTAGCCTATAAATCTATAAACAGATAGTTGGGAGTGGCTCATCGATGCACATACTCTTTGAAGTTCTTGATTCTTCTCTTCAAGTTGACCTTCTAGATGTCTCATACGTTCTTCAATATTTCCATGTCTCTCTTCAGCCTGTTGAGAAATATGAAGAATGCACGTGAAATGTAAGATGTGGTTAACTCTTTCTTCTAGATAAATTGAAATAAAATGTAAAGCAAGCTACTACCAACTGCAAACAGTTTTCAAAAAATAAACTTTCTTTAAACAGGCAGCTGAACAGCATTGCTTGAAATGTGTCAGCTACAAAGGCCTGTTACATCCAAGCATCAGCAAAACATTGGATTTATTTATGAGCAATGAAATCAGCCAAATGTAACATGCAGACTGTGCATGGTTTGAACACAAACCTGCCATTGTCCAATCTTAAGCTCCTGAAGCACTGAACTGCACAGATGGTCGATTATCAATAAATAAAAGTAACATAATTTTTATAAATGAAAAGAAAAAACTTAGATGGATTCTATTTAGCAATAGAAAGTAAAGTCCAGTAGGACTACCTTCCTACGTATGGAGATCATTTCTTGTAGTTTAGCTTCCATAACATATTGATAATCATCAGATGAGGTAGAAGAGGTTGGATCAGACTAACAAGTCAAGGAAAAGGAGAGGGACAAATTGAAAAATCAGAACTAAAGACACTGACACTGAACAGAACATAGCACAGAATGCTTAAAATAAAAGTGTGACAGCAAATTTAATACTTTAATAGACAGAATTTTATATGGAAAGAACTATACTGATATCTGGTGAACATAATGCAGTTGATGGTTATAAATGAAAAACAATGATATGCTCAAATAAAAAGCTGTGAACCTAAGGTTTGGAAGGTTAGTGATGGCTGCCAATGAAAGACTACTACAGAATGAATTAAAGCAACTCTGAAAAAGTGATGTAATATTTGGAATTATGGGAAACCAAACACTAGAATATGTCTCTGATAGATTGTTAAAGTGCTGTATTTTGGTTTGTTTATCACATTACTTAAATAATGATAACAATGTATCTAAATGCTGCGGAATATGCAAGGCAGTAATTCAGGTGTAATACATTTGGAACAAAATTTACTATAAACACTATTCTCTGGACATCAGGGACAAACCTAAACCATGGGGAGAATTATATTGTGAGTGTTCCCCAATTGAAGCAGGAATTAGTTACCTCAGGAGGCCAACTTACAAGATAACTTCTGGTCTCCCAATGCACATTGTAGTCATCCATCTAAAACCTAACTGCCTAAGCTCTAAGTTGAAATTTTAAAATTTCAAATTATTAAAAAGTCAGAATTTCAAAAACTCAAAATTATTGAAAGTCCTCAAATTATCAAGGTGTCAATATTGCTGTGAGGACAAGAATATTTATTTGTGAACTTTCCAAAATGACACCAAGGACCACTACAAAATTTTCTACATAGATTTGTTTCTATGGAAACAAAATTGTGCCCTAAAGTGAACAGGCAGCACAGAGTCTTTGTGAGCTAAAGTTTGCCCAGTGCTAAGGTTAGTTACATGCCTTGGAGGTGACTTGTCAGGTTATCAGAGTGCAGGGTGTTAACACATGTGGCATTGCTGATAGCTGAATTGTATTAGTATGTTAAGCACAAATTACATAGAAAATCACATCAACATTTAAGTCACAATTGCAAGTAAAGTAATTTTAACATCAACACAACCCTCTCTCAGGGCTATAAATTTTCACTCCAGATTATATTATCTTACTTTATATAAGTCCATTCTAAAATAACAAAATTTACTCTCTGCCAATAAAGACTATATGTATCTCATGCAGCAAATAAAACAGTAACCAATTCATTATCAAGTTCATATACATTTATTTATACTATTTTATGCAACAAATTCCAATTTAATCTATGTAATAAGCCTTTAATATTTCAAATTTGGTATGTTTATATAAATTGTAACTCAGTATTCATGTTTTGTAAGATTTTCCTTCTGATATTTTTATCTCATAAATGTGAAATGTCATGCACAAATAACAAATAAACAATTTCTTTCCTCACATCTTCCACAAATTTCTGAGCAAAAACAACACAGAAAGCTATAATGGTCCCCTAATGGAAAAACAATAGTTTTATAAATATCATTTAAGCTAGAGTTCTATTAAGAATACAGTTAATGAGTTCAGATTTTGTTGAAATTATATAATATAGATTTATTAAGTTGTATGTAATCTTGCAAAAGTATGTTTTAACAGGCAGTTAGAGGTATTGAAATTAATCAGATGACATGAATATTTCAATTTTCAAAACTATCTATTCAAAACTACAAGATTCTAAAACGTCCTGAAAGTCCTTAGAACTTCTGCCTGTTCCTGTCTTGACTTTGAACATATACCACACACTGTGAAAATTCACTTCAGACATGGATTCCTGCCATGTCTAAATTACAATGTTATAGCTGATACTTTTTATTGTTATTAAAAATGAACTCAAGATGAATTATGTCCTTGCTGAGGAAATATGCATTTGAATTAAGGAAGTAGGTATAAAATCATAGGGTTAGGAACCTGAAATCTTTAATTTCAGGTTCATTGTGAATAAACTTGCCAAAACTCAAGTTTGGTTTTATGCATAGCAGTTAATCAAGAATTCTGATTGGTAGGTAATAAAAGTAGAAAATAAGACACCAGTCAAATAAAATGTCTGACAGATTGCTAAAAGTTTTCAAAATATTAGCAGAGGGGAGCCTGCATCTAAGCTAGGCAAAAATATTTTTATTTTAGTAAGTAGTCAAAAGAGTAAGAAATTTTAAAAGAGACTATGCTGAACAATAATACTAAGAGGCTGAAAATATACTGCAATTGAAAAAAAATAATAAAGAAGGTTATAGGGATAGTCCCTAAAGCTGTTGAGAACAGAGGACAAGAAAATACAAGACTGTTGAAGCTATAAACTTTGGGAAAACACATGAAAAACTTTTCTTCCAATGTTATAAAAATGATATCATGTGAAATGTGTTCAGGAGAAAATTTCAGCACTGAAGGAGTTCACATACCAAAATAAGTCATTAATATAACAATTGCATATCTGAAATATGTTGTTGATTTAGAACCAGTCAGAAGAGAAGGTAGTAAAAAGGAGAAGAGGAAATTGTAGCATTAGAAGATTTTTTTAAAATTGTTGATGTACCTTTTTTTTATTAATTATTATATCAATTTATTTGATATAATTATTATATCAAATTATTTGATATAATTATTATATCAAACCCAGTGCCTCACACATGCTAGGTAAGTCCTCTGCCACTGAGCTACAACCCCAGCCCTAGCTTTATAAGATTTTTAAGAAGGTTAAAATTTTTCTGAAAGATAAGAAAAGGAAAAGAATGCAGAGAAAGTGGATATTGGGCAGTATTTTAGGCAGGTTTAAGCTGATTTTATATATATATAATATATATATATACACACACACACACACACACACACACACACACACACACATTCTAAAGAATTCTTAGGAACATTTTTGCCCTGTAACTCAAATATTATATTTTAAATTATGGTCTATTATCAGTCTTTAATAATCAGAGGCAATTTAAATTGTTTCCTTGTGGAAGATTATTGACTTTCTGGTATTTTAGTCAGGATAATATCAATGTAGTACTATTATACACTAAATTTTAAAAAGTTATTTTTCTTATGTAATCACTCACTTATCCCCCTCCCCTCTAAATAATGATATTTAAGAACTCTTTATGACGTGGGCACAGAGGTGCACACTTGTAATCCAAGTGGCTTGGGAGGCTGAGGCAGGAAGTTCAAAGCCATCCTCAGCAACTTAGCAAGGCCCTAAGTAACTCAGCAAGTCCCTGTCTCTAAATAGAATAGAAAAAGAGCTTGGGGTGTGGTTCCATGGTAAAGCACCCTGGGGTTCAATTCTTAGAACAACAACAAAAAAAAAACCTCTTTAAGAAAGTTACTTATGTTCCTCAAATAAAAAGCCAAGTTTACATATCTTAATCCATGCTATAGAAATTTAAAACAAGCATTTGCAAGAAAAACATAAAAATAGTAATATGTTTGGATAGCTTTATGTGATTTTTGGAAAGCTTTATAATTTAGGAAATATTTTCAAATTAAATGATAAGTTTGCCTTCTAACTACCCAGTGAACTTCCTTATTTTAACAAACAGGAAGATTAGCTGACTGTTCATCTTTAACTATTTACTTTCTCAAGAGAGTAGGTTTTGTGTGCCTTCTTTTCTATTTCTGTACCAATTGCTTCGGAAAACCCATAATGTCAGAATTTAAACTTAAAGTTCACATAACTATAGTACCCATTTATTGCTATGGCCTGAAAAAATTAGCAAACAGCAATGATTGTGTGAAAATATAAAATGTCTGTACAATTTTGAATGGCTAACAAAAGTCCAACATGCTATTAATAATAATAATCAGGATTTTTTTTCTAGTGAAATGTATGTACAGTTTGAAGTAATCCCATTTCCATTTGACTGTTAGGGGTCAGATTACTCTTTTTTATTATAAAGTTTTCAAAATTCTAAACTATAAAGATGTTGTAGAATCTATTGCCCAAAGTATGGTAGAAAACGTTGAAATCTTCAGATTATTATTAATTTTAATTTTCAGAAGAAATTACAAGTATAAAAACCACTTTTTTTTTGCTATCTAATGTTTTTTCCCTGCAGAATTCTATAACTTTTTGCTATCTAATGTTTTTTCCCTGCAGACTTCTATAACTTCCAATTTCTAGCAAGTTTTATCATTCTATAGTGTGAAAAAAATCAACATTGTATTTTATTTTGTAAACTTCTAATGACAACTTATGTGAAGCCTATTGTTATGTCTCATGTATATATATTTGAAACATTTAACATCACTGAGTGTTATCTCCATTATTCTATGTGTAAATATTACCATGGAAAATTAACTATGACAATAAAGTGAAATATTGTTTGTTTTATTAATGTTTAAGTTGGCAAAAGAGTTATTACATTTGTACCCATGGTCACTGATGTCAGCATAAGTAATATACATGCAATAAGAAAAAATTCATTAAGTAAGAGAATAACACCATAAATATCAATAAAATTGACTTTTCTAGGGCCTAAAGAAAATCTTTACATATTCCATTTTGAGCGACAATTGTTGCTACACTTATATCCAGGTGGACCTACTAATTGTTTTAATGCGGTACCTTTGTTAGGGCTGCAATTCTCTGAGCCAGTTCAGCCTCTACTTCAGGTAAGGTTTCAGCTTTTCTCATAGTCTGCTGCAACTTTTGCTCAGCCAGCTCGAGACGCTCTTGTAGCTGTCTGTTTTTCTCTTCCATCTGAAATAAGAATGGTAAAAGAGGCACTTAAAGGGTCAGAGTTAATATAGCAAATATAGTCATTATGGGCTTTACATTTCATCCATTAATCTAGACTTAAAATCAGCCACTAACACACTTAAATGTGCTAAGTGATGATTATCATCATGCTTTCATCTATTACTTATCCACTTTCCTTAATAAAATTCAGCATATTAAAAACAATAGAAAATCTCTTACCCTTGGCAGCAAAAAGAAAAGAAACTGCTAATGAGTATAAGCTGGAACAAATGGCATACAACTCAGTATTAAGACATCAGATGTATCATGATAACAAATTAGGAAAATCACCCCATTAGTCTGGAGTTGGGACAGGGAATGTAGTTTGAGAACTGAGTCCTGGCTCTAGAGATGAGACTGACAAGCTTTCTGTAAAGGGCTTGACAGTAAATATTTTGGCTTTGTGTATCAAATGATCTCTGTTCCAACTCCTCAAGTCTGCTGTTGTAACACAAAAGCAGTCATAAACATGATTAAGTTATTATACATGGCTGCGTTCCAATAAACCTTTATTTACACTTGCAGGCAGCCAAACAGATTTGGCCCATGGACCATAGTTTGCCTACTCTTGCTCTGGATCCCAATATACTTCATTATTGTTCTGGCATTACCAGATGTGTAACATTGGGAAACTTTAATGTCTTTGCTCCTTCATGTATTCAGTGTAAAAACCATTTCTACTTCAGAGGTGGTAGTTAGAATAAAATCATACAAACATGTAAACGGTTTAGCACAATTTCTGATTAACATGCAGATTAAAAGTCAATAATGTTAATTATTTTTTATCATTATAAAGACAATTTTATTTTTCTAACAAGTGAACGGTATACTGGAAATCACATTTTGCTTTTCATTAGCTTTATTCTAGATGTTAGAGCATGTTTGGCCAATCATCTGCCAAGATTCACTCTATTTTACTTACTTTGTGTTTTGTGAGAATGGTGAGAACACACACATGGACCAGAACAAAACCAAGACAGAGATACTGAACCTGCCGTAGGATGGCTTCTTTATTTGCCAGCTCATTTTCCAGTTTATCATTCATGTCATGTATGGAGGTAGATTCTCTCTGAGCACTGAGGTAACGCTTCTCAAGAGTAGTGATTCTTTCTTCCATGTCTTCCTTCTGTGCCATAGCCTATAATTAAAATTTAAAAATCAAGTAATTCACAGATAGCTTAATGTGTTGTTTTTATGTAAATAAAATTATAAGGCATAAAAGTATGGTTTTATTGGAGTAAAGACATTCTTTTTATGGAAGTAATACAAGGTTTTATCCGAATTTCTCCCATTTATTTATCTGAAGTCATTTATATCCTTTATTAACTACAATGATCAAAACATAAATTAGGTAGGTGGAAGTTACAGTGAGGCTGCATTTTTTACAATAGCTGCTATCATTGAATAAAGTGTTTATTTTGTGTTGATTGTGGAAGAAGTTCATAGTGGGAAAGCACAAGTTTTGAAGCCAGGCTGATCCTATTTCTTAGAGCTAGAGTGGGAGGGTGGTAAGTAGGCCTTGGGCCAGTCACTTTATCTCACTAAGCCTTAGGGTCCTCATCTGGGAAAAGTGAGGGTAATAAGAACTTTTCCACAGGTAGTTATGGGAAATTAGAGAAATCAAATATAATGTACTAGTAATCACTTTCACAGGTGGTTGGTCCTTCTGAAGTCCTTATTAAACCAGGGCTATGGAACTTGAGAAGTTAACCTTTCAGACATATTTTAGTTACCCTTCACAGTAGACTGAGTGCCCTGTGTGTGTGTGTGTGTGTGTGTGTGTGTGTGTGTGTAAGTGCACACAAAAAGCCTGATGAATCCAGAAAGGCAGCCTGAGGAGGGGCTCTGCTCAGCTCAATGGTCTTCTCAACACTGTCACCTCCTACTGTCTTGCACCTGGCATTTCACACATTTATATTGCCTACTTGGCTCTGAAAACGTTTGTGTTTGCAATCTCAACTCAAAGAGGGATGACAAGATTTTTTTTTTCCCATGGAACTCTTTGAGCTGAAAAAGAGTAATTCTGTTTTAGAAGAATTTCCTGTGAAAGGAGACCACTGTATCCATTAAAAGAAATTCCCAATAAAAGAAGACCTGGCATTAGAGGATTGATGTCTTTCCTCTAACTGGGCTCTCTGTCACCTACATTCATAGACTATTCATACTAAGGACTTATTTTTAAATGGGTGACAAAAAAGGTGGAGCTAGAGGCATCAGGCTCTTTCTGAGGTGACACTAGATTAGGTAAGTACGAAGTGGATATGTAAGTGCTAAAATGAAAGGGAAATACCTAAACCTCTGGAACCAAGAGAATGAAGAAATATCAGAATGAGAAACAGTTCAAGAAATAGACCTGGTGATTTCAAAGAAATCCTAGTGATTCCTCAAAGGTGGTATAGAAGAGAGGTTAAACTTCATCTACTTTATAAATTCCCTGACTTTGGGTTGTGGGAAGGAATGAAAAGGAGGCAGGTATCCATGGACTATTGATTTATATAAAGTTGTATCACCTGAGCTGGAGTGAATCTACCGCTTCACAGATGGTCTCTTTCAGAAAGAGTAGTTAATGTTTTAGTCCATATTCTAACCCCATTCATGCATTCTGACATTTACTTATTATATAAACTTATAAGTGTCAGTGCTCTTAGCAAAGATGTTTTTGGGTACCTATTATGCTTACTAGTTGTGTACAAAGTAAGAAGAGAGCAGTGAACAAAGCAAAACAAAACTCCCAGTCCTCAAGCATCTTTATATATAGGTATGGAAGGAGTAAGATGATGTACAAGCAAATCTGTAAAATGTATATTGTGCCAGGAAGAGGAAGTGCTGTGGGATAAATAAATGAAAAAAGAGGGCGAGTGTGTATGTGTAAATAGCAAGGTAAGAGAATACTTCCTTGAGAAGACAATATTAGAGCAAATGGCAGGGTGATAAGAAGATGCAACTTAATAGGTCCTGCTTGCAGAGGAGGTCACCTTTAATGAGTGGGCTAATGACAGAAGGGATGAACTACAAAAGATCAGGAGGGAGGTAAAAGAAACTGTACATGTCTTTTAGGCCACTTTAAGGATTTTGATATCACTATAAGTAAAAAAGTAACCATTGAAGAGTTTTAAGCAGAAAGGTAGCATGAGTTAATGAATGCATAAGCAGGCTACTTTGGTTATGGGGTATAGACTAAGGTGAGCCAAAGTCTGAAGCAGAAAGACTAGAAAAGAGACTATTATAATAATCCATGGGAGAAAGTATTTGTGTGGAACAAGGAAGAGCTATGACAGTTGTGAGAAGAGGTCATGTAATGGATACATTGGGAATTTAGAGGTACTAGCATTTATCACTGATGCAAATAATAGTGTCTGTGTCAAAGAGGGATACCAGGGACAGCTCCAAGACTTTTGGCAAGAGCAACAACAATGATGGGCAAGTAAGACTTCAGGTGAGTCAGGTGTGTTGGGGAAATAGCAAGAAAACGGTTTTGAAGATGTTAATTTTGTGACACCACTTAGAATTCTATACAATCATCTAGAAATCGGGAAAGCAAGACCAGCTGGAGATACAAAGTGGGAGTCAGAAGGCCATGGAAGGCTTTAGAGTCATGAGACTAACATGAATTTACTAGGGTGGATTGAGAAGGGAAGGGATTCTGAGGTTGGGTAGGGAAAGGACTCAGTAAAGGACTCTTGAGATGAGGACAGGGAGTAAATATGGAGGAAATTCAGGAGAAAGTAGTGTTTTTCTTTAGTTCAGTGAAGACATGCTCTAGAGAAGGAAGAGCGGTAAGGTGATAAAGTGATTCAAAGTACTGAGAACTGACCCCTTCACTCAGTAACACAGAGGTCAATAGAAACTTTTATAAGGGCAGTTTTTATGAACCATGGAGTCATAAGTATGGTGAAATGGGTGCAAGAGAGAATGGGGGAAAGAGAATTAAGTACAGAGAATAGAGTCACTACATTAACAACTGGTTAAGCACCTACAAACAATATAAAAAGATAAAAACACATGATTTAAAAGAGTATGAAAAATAGAAGAGGGTAAAAGTCACAAAAGTTTCTCACAGAGAGAGAAATAATTTTCTTTTCAATTGAGAGAAAATAATTGATTCTAAACTTCGACGTTAGCAGGTAAGATGATTTGGCAGTGTTACAAATAAAACATCTCCTTGTATCTTTTGTAGTAACTTTAAAGTTCTTTCTTTTTTGTCAATGATAAAGCAATGTTAATTCCAGAAAGAACTGAATATATAGAAAAAGAAAGGTTACGTTATACATATGTATAACATTCACACATTTACTTCACATTCATAGACACAGAACCAAAATAAGAGGGAATGATTTAAAGTAACGTCTTTGAGTATTCTTAAATGCTAAGATTATAGAAAGTCGTGATTCATTCCCACACACAGTTATTTAAAATTAAAAGCCTGAATTTTTAAAAATTCATTAAAGCTTCAGAAAGTCTTTATTGTATCTGAGACTTGACACCCAAAATTTCCTTCCATACATATTTAAAGTGTTGTTGATGAAGTAAACTATTTTTGCTTTGCTGAATAAGTACATAACTAATATAATGTGACCCAAATTATGGTCTTTTGAGAAGTAAAGATTTCACACCATTAGAGGAAATTATGGAAATAGCTTCCCAGAGGCAGTGTTCAGGAAGCAAAGACCAAGAGTGTTATGAATCACTTACCTCCCGAATGTCCCTTTGATATTTAGTGTTCATTTCTTCTGTTTTAATGAGATCTTTTCTTGCTGTCTCTGCTTCCTGTTCCACCTCTCCCACTCGGGAAGAAAGGGCTGCTAAACGTTCTTTCATTTGGGCCATTTCATAGTTTTGCTTTTCAAGCAATTCTTGTAGTTCAACTATTTGACTGGTTTCATCTGTTGAGTCTATAGAGCCATTGGACAAACGCTGCAGAAATAGAACAAGATAGGGCACTTAGGATGTTCTTTATCCTCAAATTAAAAAAAAAATGGAAATAAATAGTGAAATTGATATAGCTTTCATACTGACAAAAAGTTTTGGAGAAAAAGCAAGTTTCTGAGAAAATAGTTAATTGATATTAAAATATGAAGGTAAATCAGTAAATTTCAAAAAGGTGAACAGAAGCATTTGACTACATACATACACATATATATTTGTGTATATACTTGTGTTTGTATACATATATAAAGTAGCACAAATCACATGTAATAAATAACTGGCTTTTTATAGTAACAATAATTATATATTTATTATTAATATATATTTTATTGAGATAATAATATATTATTTTTTAATAGGTAGGGACACAGAAACTGTAATATTTTAAATTTTTATTCAAAATCCTTTGTAAATTTCCAAAACTTACTTTGAATGACACACAGAAAAGGACATAGATGATTTTTTTTTGGAAATGGTGATTCTGACCACACGGGGAAAATTGTATAGCATTCTTGATTTGTGTATCGTTAGTAACAAACATTATGTGTGCACACGATCCACAAGAGGGCAGTTAAAAGGATTAAAAGCTTTGAGACTGACATTTCTGCTTTTAGAAAGGTCCTCCAGAAGCCAGTGGACCCCTGTCTTCACAAGTGTACAGCACAGGCTAGTATCCAAAACATATAGGAAATCAAACTCAACAGCAAACAAGCAAATAAACCTATTACACAACTGGCAAAGGACCTGAAAAGACATTACTCAAAAGAAGACATACGAATGGCCAGAAGATAAATGAAAAGAATGTTCAACTTCACAAATTCAATAGATGAGACAAATGGGAATGAAGGGAAGGGAGTATGGATAGGAAAAGGAAAGAAAGTGGAATGAATCTGACATAACTTCCCTTTGTACATACATGAATATACCACAGTGAATCCTACTATCCTGCACATCCACAAGAATGAGATCCTAATTAGACTAAGATAACTTCCACACTTGTATAATTTTTATCAAAATGGATTCTACTGTCATGTGTAACTAAAAAGAACCAATAAAAAAATTTAAAGAAATAAAAGAAATGCAAAATGAGACTTAATGAGATAGCATCTCATTCGTTATCATCAAAAAGTCAAAAGATAATGTTGGCAAGAATGTGAACTGAATGGAACTCTTGTGTGATGTTGGTAGCAATGTGAATTAGCACAAAAATTTTAGAAATCAGTAAGGAAGTGCCTTAAAAACCAACAACCTAAAAATTGAGGTAACACGTGATTCAGCAATCTCATGCCTGGATGTGTAACCAAAGAATCAAAATCAGTCACAGAGATATCTGCACTGGCATATTCACTGCAACAACAGTGGCCAACCTAGGGAACCAACCTATGGGTTCATTGACTGATAGATGGATAAAGAAAATTTGGTGTCTACACTAATAGAAGCTAGCCAGCCTTATAAAAGAAGAAAATTGACATTTTTTTACAACATCAATCAACCTAGAGGACATTTTGCTAAATAAACTAAGTCAGGTACAGAGAAAAGTCCTGCATGATCTCACTAACATGCAGAATCGCATATACTCATATTTATGGAAGTAGAGAGTGGAATTATATAACAAGGGCAGGAGATAGGTGTAGGATGAGAAAAGGGGAGGATGCTCATCAGAGGGTACACAGTTAGAAGGAGTGGGGTTCAGTGATCTTATTGCACAGCATTTTGACTACAGTTAAAAATGTAGCACATATTTCAAAATTGCTAATAGGGTAGATGTTAAATATTCTCACCACAACAAAACAGTTAAGTACTGTGGAGAACCATTTGAAAATTATCTTGAATGTAGACACAATGATCACTTGTCAATTAAAAATGTAAAAGATGAACCTTCCATAGAACAGCTGTGTGGGAGCAGGTTTGTGGTGAGAGTAGTACAACAATTGGGAATAAATTACTTCTGTGAAGAAAACAACAACCAAGTGGATATAGGAAACTATGGAGAAAGGGCAAAGAAAGTACAGTTAACCTGCTATAATGCTTGTTTAGCAACATGAATCTGCTCCAATATTATGGATATTATCAGGAAACAATTTGAACGTAATATAAATGTTGAGTTCTCCTGTTTGCAATTTTGTTCCTGAGAAGCATTGGCTAAACACAGGAAATGGCACCTAGCTGAAATAAATCAAGTAGGAACATATCAAATGCACACAGGCATCTCCCCCAAGTATTTAACACCAATTAACCACCCTGGAGGTGGTGTAATTTACCATCCTCATCTGTGTTACAACTTTCTGCTGACCTTAGATATTTTGTTCACGACTTCGCAATAAACAAAGTCTTCAATTATTCTGACACTCACTTCTTCAAAGAAAGTTCAAGTCTTTTTCAAGATAAAGAGCCATATCTATCTTAATACTTATATGATTCTTAATCACTTAATAGGTGTAAAACTGTCTACCATTTTATTGGTACACTATACTTATACATAATAGTGGAATCCATTCTGTCATATTCATACATGCACACACATAATTTGATCAACCCCATTCCCCAATGCCTCCCTTTGACTTATCTCTTCCCTTCCCCAATCCACTTACTCTAATTTACTCATCTCCTTTCCATTTTTTCTCTCCTTTTTATGTGTTAAAAGGTTTAAGTTTGATGCTATAAACCCCATTTCTTCCATTAGCCATGTATAAGAGTTTTAAAATTTTAAATATATGAATAAAATAGCATAAGACTATCATGTACAGTATGATGGTTTGAAATCATATGTGGAATAGATGAGTTTATAGAAATAGCAAGTAGGATGTTTGTTGCCATAACTGTTTGGGGGGGTAATTTTGCATAGCTCATGAATTTTAGTAATGAAAATTTTTAGGAATTGACTGTAGCAGAAAAGAGGAAGAACAGAAAATATCATAAGAATAGTTGGAAAGATACAATGTAGAGAAATGGAAAGCAGACAAATAACTGGAAATGCTTAATCCAATAACTTAATGTCATGAGAAAGCACAGAGGAACAGCTAGGAAAATCTAAATTAAAAGGGCAGAGAAAGATTAAACAGACTTACTCTCATTTTTTCAATTTCCCAGCGGAATATCTCTACTCCTCTAGAGCTGGAAGTTATATAAAATCTTAAACTTGCCTAGTTACTTGTAGATTGTATACAGAAGTTGATGATATTTGAAATTACAACAAACCCTGCAAAATCATACCTCAGGTATTATGATTTTGGCATGATTTTGGGTCTAGCCTTCTTCCCAAACCCAGTTCTCAGTTGCTGCATGACCCTTCTCAATGTACAGTTGTATATTTCAAGGGTGCATGGTTCCTTTCTTTTTAGGTACATACCCAGCTTTTAGCAAGCAACACTCCCAGCAAGGAGGCAGATGAAGCCTGTGGACTACAGTATGGACCCCCTGTTCCTCCAAATTTGCAATATCACCTGTCCCTTTTATTAAAGTTCAGTACCCATATTAGAACCATTCTGATCAGATGGTTAGTAGTATCTTCAAATCTTAGGTTTGTAGATCCAACTTATAGCTTAAGAGAAAAATTAGTAATCAACAGGGAGTCCCCTATGAACAACATTTTTATGCTATACTAAATAAATTGAAGAAAACTTTGCAAAAAAACAGGAGATCTCTGTATTATTGTTTTTATCATTATTTAATAAATAATGGGTCAGTAATTCAAAAAAAATAAGAAAGAATAAACTACTTTTATTTGCAATAACATGTATGAACCTGAAAAATAAACTGAGAGAAAAAGAAGCAAGACACAGAAGAGCACACACTATATGACTCCAGTATATGAAATTCTAGAATAAACAATTCTAATCTTTCCTGGCAAGAGCCTGGAACTGGGTTGTGGTAGGTGGGACTGACTGTAAAAGGGCACAAGAATACTTTTAATGGTGATGGAAATGTTCTCTGTCTTGACTGAAGTGGCATTTATGTATATATGTGTGTGTGTGTGTGTGTGTGTGTGTGTGTATCAAAATTCATGGGATTGTGTACTTTAATTGTATGTAAATTATACATTAATACATCCTTTTTAAAAACAAAAAACACAAAAAACTGTTATAAAAATTATTTTTTATAATTAAAAAATTACAGTTAGAATTGTAGAGTCCTTTAGAACTTTGGAAAAACTGAGACTTATGGAATTACATATAAAGTTGATGTGAATTAAACTGCAGAGCTTTGAGCTCCCAACGCAGTTCATCTACCCTTTACTATATTGCCTGTAATCAGAATAAATAAATAAACAGATTAAAACCATACATGCTGTATAGTAGACATAAGTACCAAGCATTCATATACACATACCAAACATTCATATCTATCTATAATGAGTATATATACATATACAGATACATGATGTGTGTTTATATATGACAATATTTCTTCCATGAAATGGAATGATTTCATTTTTCAAATTAGAAAAAAATTGTTATTGCAATTTTGTGCACCTGTGGTACATTAAAATCTTGTATAATATTGTATATATATATATTTAATAGGCTTAAGGTGAGATGAATTTAACTAAATATAAACAGTAATCAGGCAACTAAAATAAAACACTTCTCAAATGTTAACCTCTTTAATTCCTTCAAGGAGCAGATGTATGCTGCATGATCTTCATGGTATTTTGAAATTTGGGACCATTCAGGGAAATATTTTTGATTTCTCAATTTATTTCTTGAAGTATTTATAACTGTTTATGTTTTTTAAAAGTATCATTGTTTTCTTTTGAAGTGTTGGGGATCAAAGCCAGGGCCTCATGCAAGCTGAGAAAGCACTTCACCACAGAGCTATGTTCCCATCCCTAAACAATGTGTGTTTTAATCAGTTTTTTCGCCACTGTGACTAAAAGACCTGACCAGAATAATATTAGAGGAGGAAAAGTTTATTTGGAGGCTCACTGTTTCAGAGGCCTCAATCCATAGACAGTAGGCTCCATTCCTTGGAGCTCATGGTGAGAATGAACATCATGGTGGAAGAGTGTAGTACAGGGGAGCAGCTCACATGGGATCAGAGGCACACCCTACCTGCCACCCATCTAATCCTATCACGGGATTAATGTACTGATTGGATTAAGGCTCTCAGAGCCCGATCATATCTCCTCTAAACCTTCTTGCATTGTCTCACACAT
The DNA here is from genome assembly GCF_048772815.1 of Callospermophilus lateralis. Taxonomy (NCBI): domain Eukaryota; kingdom Metazoa; phylum Chordata; class Mammalia; order Rodentia; family Sciuridae; genus Callospermophilus; species Callospermophilus lateralis. The sequence continues at coordinate 131,057,724 of NC_135308.1, forward strand.
GAGATTTTGGGGGACACCACATCCAAACCACAACATTTTGCCCTTGTCCCCAAAAGCTCATGACTATCTCACATTGCAAAATACATTTAGTAAATTTCCAAGAGTCTCCACAGTCTCAACAGTTCAAGGATTTCCCAAAAGTTCAAGTCCAAAGTCTTCTCTTAGACTGGGGCATGCTTGCCTCATGAGTTCCTGTAAAATTCAAAAGCGATTTACAAGTATCCAATATATAAAGGTACAGAGTAAACATTTCCATTCACAAAAATAGCAGCACTGAAAGAAGGGATAGGATCAAAGCAAGACTGAAATCCAGCTGGGCAAACAAGTCCTACAGCTCCATGTTCAGAACCTGGGGCAGATGGCAGGCATGATGATATTCTGTTCAATAGGCTTGTGTAGCTCCATCCTTGTGGCCTTATTGGTTGCAGCCCAAATGGTCTTTCTGTTGGCTAGTTTCTGCTCAATTCCTGCAGCTTTCCTAAGACAATGTCCATGTTACTGGTATTTCTTAAGTTTGGGGTCTCCACTGCAGCTTAGGTTACCTCCTGACGTCTCCATACTTTGCCCTCTTAGAGGCTGCCCTCAGGGACACCAATCCTGCTGCACTTTGCCTGGCCTTCTTTTGAAGTGTTGGGGGATCATCTTCCATGATCCCCTAACTCCAGCATCCTGCATTCCTGAAGAAGCAGCATCACATGGTTGACTTTAAGGTCTCCTGCCATCTTGAGTAATACAAAAGCCCCCTGGGACCCTGGCTGCAGCAGCCTCTGAGTGTCTGGGTGACTGAACATGTTGAAAAAACTTCCTAGGCCTCCTGGTGCAAGGATTCCCCACTAGTCTTTTCTCAAGAGGAATTTCACTTTTACTTCCTTGAGGCTGAGATGGGTGTGGTCTTGCCAGCTCCCGAGATGCCCTGAAGCCATATTTCTTATTGTCTCTGGGCAGAATCTTTAGCTTTATCTTTACTGGCAGTAATGTCTTTAACAACTGCAACTTCCTTAGTCCCAGTTTTCTCTCACCTTTCAAGTCCAGGTTTTTCAAATCTTTCTGTTCTGCTTTCTGCTCTTGAATATTACAATAAACTTGGCTAAAAGCTGCCAGCAATATCCGTGTTACCACCCGAATGCTATGCTGTCTAGAAATTTCTTCCACCAGATTAAGAAGTCCTTTGCTTTTAAAATCATCACAGATAGTCCCAGGAAATGGACAAAATGCAGACAACTTCTCACCCAGGTCATAATAGAAATAGCCTCTAGTCTAATTACCATTAGTGTCCTCCTTTTCCTCTGAACCTCTTGAGCTCTGTCCTTACTGTCCACCGTCCCATTGGCATTCTGGTCTTCTGAACTCCCACCAGAATCAGACTTTAAGTTCCACTTACATATAACAACCTATAGCATTTCCAGCTTGCACTGTTACACATCTCAGAATTGCTCCTACCCATTCCAAAAAGCTCCAAATGCTTGTGAACCACATGGTCAGTTTAGTCAAGGCAATGGCCCTACTCCTGATACCAATTTCTGTTTTAGTCAGCTTTTTTGGCACTGTGACTGAAAAATCAGACCAGAACAACATTAGAGGAGGAAAAGTTTATTTAGCGGTTCATGAATTCTCAATTTATAGACAGCAGTCTCCATTCCTTGGGGCTTGAGGTGAGGCAAGATTTCATGGTGGATGAGTGTGGTGGAGGGAAACAGCTCACATGAAGATCAGAAAGCAGTGACAGAGTTTTACTGGCCAAATATCGAATATATATATACCCCAAAGGCATGCTCCCCATGACCCACCTCCAGCCACATCCCACCTGCCTTCAGTTTCTACTCATTCCCATCATAGAATTAATTCACTGCATTAAGACTCTCATAACTCCATCATTTTTCCTCTAATCCTCTTTTCATGTCTCACACATGAGCTTCTTGGGGACAGCTCACATCCAAACCATAAAAATGTGTGATCTTTCATCTATTCAAATAACCTAAAACATATATTTTCAGAGAACTTGCTGTATGTTTTCATAATTTCAGGATAGAAATGTCATATTAAAATTGTGATTTATATTTTAGAAATTTTTTTTTGCTTTTTCTTCAAATTATTGCTATCTTGACACACCTTTGAAATAAATTATTGTTCTTTTACTGATATGATAAATAACTGAATTAAAGGTAAGTACCTATTTTAAACAGCTTTATTGAGATTCAACTCACCAACCATAAAATCCACCCTTTAGAAATATAAAAGTCAGTAGAGTTTTTTATACTCTCAGAATTATGCAATAATCAACATAATATTTTCATCATCAACATAATATTTTCATCACCCCAAAGAGAAACCTTCTAACCATTAGCAATCACTTACAACTGCACCCAAAGCCCTAGGCAACTATGAAACTGATTTCTTTCTCTATAGATTACCCATCTGTGGGAAGCGAAGTTGGAGGGGTCATCAAAAGGTGATTTTAATAGTGTCTTTTTAGAGCTGTCTTCAAATGTTACCTTATCAGAAAGGCCTTTCACCCTACCATATTACATATTTATGTGTTCATTGTGGCCTATCAATGCCTATATTCCTACAATTTGATCCCAAATATGTTTTACCTTTTTCCTCCCAACACAATTGGTGATAATGCCATCTTTCCAATTGCTCAGGCCAAAAACCTAGTCATTCACGAATCCTTTCTTTTTATCATCATCTGTTCAATATAGTGTTAATTTTCTTTTCACAGTATATCTGAATCTGATTCTCAGGACCTCTATTCTTGCCACCTTTGTCTGGGCCATCTACTTGGACTTACTGTAAGCCTCTGGACAGGTCCTTTGCTTCTAACCCTGTCTTATGTTAATTCTTAAAGAAGCTCCAGATTGCCCCAAGGTGATTCTATTCTAGTGAAATCAAGTCCTTACTCAGAACTCTGCAATGGTTTTTCATTCTACTCATTGAAAAAGTAAAATTCTTATAAGTAACAATGATCACTACCACCATTCGATTGAGTCCCCTATCCATTTTCCTTCCCCAATGCCTTTATCACTAAGATCTCTTTCCTGTTATTCTTTCATTTGCTCTCATTTTGGCCACATTGGTAACCACACTGTTCCCCATACAAGTCAATCTCTCTTCTATATAAGGTCTTCACTTTAGTTCTTTCTTCTTACTTCTTTCTTTAGTAATCCACATAGTGAAAGTCCAAATTGTTTGAATGAGGCCAGTTCCGACCACCTAGGTACCTGTCCCCCATCTTTTCTCTCCCCAGGACCCTTTATCCTTGTATTTCTTACTGTCCTTTTTTTTTCCAAAATGATTTATCATCTTCTAACATACAAATAATTTACATATATACAAATATATGTATATGAATGTATACATAAAATATCACATATCAGTGATTTATTTTTATTAGAGCTGAGGATTTTTAGGGCTTAGATAAAGCTTACACTTATTATGGTGCATCTCAAACACATTTTATTCTCTATTTTATTAATTTGGATTAATGTATGACCTATGACCACAGTGGCTGGCATGAAATTTACCAACCCTATTACAGTAATAACTTAGTTGAACTTCTGTTTATAATGCCTAATTTTAATCAATGCTGTATCCTGTGAGGGTGTGGTTTAGAAAGGCAACATGAAATACATGTAATAGTGTACTTGATGCTGTCTCCTTTTGATCTGTTTGATATAAAGGGCTTCCTTACTGAGGATACTTGCATGTGTAATTCTACTGTAACTTCATAAGAAAAGCCAAGACCAAACTTTTATGCTTATGGAGTACAGATATTCATCTAAATATTTTCAGTACTTTGCTTCATTAATTAAGTCACATTTTAACTAATATGTCAGAAAATTATTACAGTTTTTTGTTGCCTTAATTTGCATATATATATATATATATATATATATATATATATATATAAAGGTGGGATTGTGTTTTGGGATGTATTATGTTAGAACTGTTTAAGGTATATATATGTATGTATATATATCTAAGTCTGTATTTGTTGGGTTTTAGGTGAGCAGGCTTTTTATAAAGGATGTTAATTTATGTATTAAGTTTGTATTAGAATAGGCATTAGTGTTTGAGAGGTTTTAGTTTACATCTAAATATTTCAGGAATTTTTAATGATAGGCAAGTGTAAGGTATGTTAATTGAGATATAATATTGTTGGTGTAGTTTATTTTATGGGTCAGATAATAGGCTTGAATAATGTATATATACAATTTAGGTTTATTTAGTTATAATAAATTTATTTTAGGCAGCATTTTATTTGAGTGATTTGTAGATACTGAGATAAGAGTTAATAATTATATAAATAGAAAGTATCTTTGTTAAATTTGTATATATATACATATATATGCATATAAAACAGAAGGTGTTAAATTACTTCTAACCTCTTCCATCTTGCCAAATCAGAAGCTCTAGGAAGGAAAGAACTTCTCTCTATATATTCCTTCCTTGATGTATCACAAGTGCTTAGGAGTCATATGATGGTTTCTCTTGTGACTAGAACAGCAGGTTCCATAATATAGGCACTTAAAATGTATTTGTTGAATGAGTGAAAAATGAAAGTTTCTATGAATAAATGAGATGAATTTTAGGAAAAATATAAGCATCCAAAATGAAATTAAATATAGAAACACATACTTAGCTATCCTCACATAAAATTTATGAAAAAGGCAAATATAAAAGAAAAGATAATACCCCCACTTGTTTTAAAAACCCTATATGGATAAAATATCTTTATAAAAATATTGGGTAAATTTTAGAAAACTATTATTCCAAATTCACATTAAAATAAATAATATGGTAGAAATAGATAGTCTATATTTAAGATCAAATAGAGGGGGGCTAGGGTTGTGACTCAGTTGGTAGAGTGTTTGTCTAGCATGTGTGAGGCACTAGGTTTAATTCTCAATACCACATATAAGTAAATCAACAACTAAAAAAAATTAAAAGAAAAAAAAAAGATCAAGTAGAGGGAATAAAAGCCCCATAAATAAAACAATGTAGCAACATACTGGCTTCTCATGAGATAAGACTGGGAATTTAAATATGTTCTTTTCACATTTTACCAGGTAAACAATAAAAACATGAAATGCTTTTTTTTTGTATTTGATAATCCTTTACAAAACAATCTTTTCTTTAAAATGTTTTCATCCCATTTCTAGCTTTAGCGTGTACCATATCTTTGAAAAACAGTGGTATAGTGAAATTAGTAAAGTGACCATTTTCATTTTGAATTTTATGTTGCTTTAGTTTTTATTGCTTGTTTTAAACATATGTTAGTGGCTGCACACTACTGTTTTAGTTTGCCAAAGGATAAGAGAGTATTAAGCATTGATGAATAATCTTTCAAATTTCAAATGTTGAACATGCAGAACATGAATATGCAGAGAGTTTAAATTACCAAATTAATATAACTTCATGCTTAATTTCTTCTCTGGAATAAGGTATTCTTTCTCTCTTTATTTCCTTCTTTCTTTCTTTCTCTCTCTCTCTCTCTCTCTCTCTCTCTCTCTCTCTCTCTCTCTGAGATATATTGCTGAGAATCAAACTCACTGCCTCACACATGCTAGGCAAGTGTTCTACCATTGAGCTACAACCTCAGCTCGAGAACAGGGACTTCTTGACAAGGTGTTCCAGAAGTCTTAGGAGTTACATTAATTCTATGTTTTACAGTTAGATGAATACTACCTATTCAGAAATAATATTTAGTTGACATTAATTTTGGAACTATTTTATTTGATAGCTGATAATTTACTCTTTTTTATAAACATATTTCTAACTTGATTTGTATGTTTTTAACATCTCTTTTTCCAAGTTTTTCTCATCTAAACCATAAGCCCTTTATTCTGTCTTATTGATCATTATTCTCTTATGTTTTACTTTTCCTGGTTTATTGATATTTCTAGAGAAAATAGCAATAGATGGGACCAGAGTAGAAGTTTGGAATTTATTGATCTTTCTAGAGAAAATAGCAATAGATGGGATCAGAGTAGAAGTTTAGAATTTATTTTAATATGCATTAAATTCATATATTAAAGGCACATTATACCTAAAATCTATCAGTGCTTAATGAATAAACACTAAGCAGTTCCATTCTATTTTTAAAAAACTACAATATTTTATAGTTCAAGAGAAAAAAACGAATTATCTGATCAAAGAAGTTGAACTAAGATTTGCAATGATTAACATAAGCAATCTGGAACTGATAGTTATTTGCTGGACTGGGGAAAAAATCTACAGATTTGAGGAAAGACTTATAAAAATATTTTATTCTGTGGAAAAAGAAAGATGTTCTAAAGAAAGGTTGAATTAAAAAATAAAAAACAAAAATCCAGATGGGAAACATATTCATAAGTATAAAAATATTAAGAAAAATAATAAAAATCTAGAATCATAAAGTTAGTATAAGTCAGCAATGTATTAGATAAAATAAAAGTATATAATAACTGAATGACTGAATCCATCAGTGATTTCCCAGACTGAGAATAAAGTCTAAGAGGGAACATTATGAATAACAACTTGACTAGGCTTGGAACTAAGGAGAGACTTTAAAAGACTTTAACCAGTGGGATGCCCTAGCAAATTTTTCTGCTTTTTCTTACAGATCATTGTGCTCTTTATAATACTTTACTCTCAAATTCAGATTTATCTTCAAGTCCTCAAGGAAGATCATATATTCCATCAGAACAATGCAAATAATACAAATGACTAACATTTATTGATTATCTACCCAAGAACAGAGAGCTGGATAATAGTCTGTTTCTAAGGCAGTGTTCATTCATAACAATTACCACAGTTTGATAATCCTTATTAAGTTCTGACAATGCACTAGGCAGTATTACAAGTGCATGATGTATACTTGGTTGTTAAATCCCATTAATAATCTGTTGGATACAGTAAAAGAAATCAGAGCAAAAAATATAAATGTTTTACTTGAGGTTAGACTAATTGAAAATCATGAGATTAAGATCTGAACCTAAGCATTCTGATTCTAGTATCATGCTCTCAGAAGTCTTTTCTACTTTATTTTCTGCTTTGTTTTTTTTTCTTTTTAAATTTCTCTTCTGTTCATTCATCCTGTCATTTATTCATTAATTAAATCATCCATCAAAACTTTACAATCTAAGCCTGTGCTGTGGTCCATGCCTGTAATCCCAGCACTGGGGAAGCTGAAACAGGAGGATGGAGAATTTAAAGCCAGCCTCAGCAAAAGCAAGGTGCTAAACAATTCATGGAGACCCTGTCTCTAAATAAAATATAAAATAGGACTGGGAATGTGGCTCAGTAGTTGAGTGTCCCTGAATTCAATTCCTGGTATGAAAAAACAAACAAACAAAAACAAACATAACAACTTTACAATCTGGTTAGCTACTAGAATATGCCAGATGTTAGGTTGGGTACTCGAAATGTGAAGACTCCTGTCTGCAAGTAACATAATATGGGAGGAAAAAATAAATAAACAAAGCCAAGCAAACAAGATATTTCTAGGAACCAGAAAGCATTTAAGTACTAGGGAAGTCCAGGGCTTCAGGGTCATAACCTTAGGATACTTTAGGTCTGCTTAGATTGTTTTTATTTATCTTCATTGTGCTTGTTTTTAATACTCAAATATCAGAAGTGACTAATCAAATCTTGTCCTACAAATAACCACATTTTGTCTTTGATTCAAGGTTTTCCATCACAGAATTCTCAATTGATTCCTTCAGTCTGTTATATATCATATAGATCATCTAATCACAATTCCTGCAAACCTAGGGCCTGGGTGATTCTGAGAGAGGGGAGGAGGAAGTTATTTGGCATAATTATCAGGAAACTTCAAGGCAATGGGAAAAACAAGAATGTTCCCATTTCAATTTTGAAGTTTATAGTTACTCTCTGATAGACTAAAGCATTGACTAGATCACAGGTAGATCTGAGAGTTCACAAGAAAACATACCAAGAGAGAGGTAGAGGTTATAAACTGGGACTTGCGCCTGACATTCCAGTTTGGGGTGGTCCCAGCCTGTTGTGTGGTGGGATCTAGAAGACCTTTCTGGCTAATCATCCTGATGGAGTTTGGAAACATAAGTTTGAACTTGAACTTTAGAGTGTATAATTTGGAGGACGGGAATATTATTCCTGAAGAATACTGTTGCAGGAGTTGTCATGACTGTTGCTGGAACTTTAGAACCAGGCCAGAGACTGGCATGAGATGGTTTCATTTGGCCTGTATGTCAGTGAATTAGTTATTGCATTGGTGCATGGACAGCATTTAATTTGGAAGGAACACCTGCTTTCAAGAGCAGCACTTTGAGGATGTAAGATTTAAGAAAATGATTGCTCACTTGACTTCTTAATCAGATTTCCCAGTTCTCTTTTTGTGAATTATTTAGAAGAAGGACTAGATTCTTTGAACTGTTTTAAGTTTTCAGTATTCTCGGATAAGTGGACCCATCTCAGGATGAGTGGCCCCAATAAAGTACTACCAGGTTTATAGTCATTCGGATCAGTTGGGCTCTTGTACTTTAGCTAGTCTCAAGAAAGTTCAACCTATCTGTATTCTAATCAGGTCATAAAAATTATATATGTAAAGTATTAGTCATAGATATAATAATAAATATGAATCATGCACTGAAGAGTTTTATCTTTTTTCTACTTGAAAGTTTTTTCTTTGGAGAAATTTACATACATATGGTGAAAATGTAAAAATTAAATTTCTTATCTTTAGAAAAAGAAAAATAGTTTACTACCAGAATATCTGTCAATGAAATCAGCTACTTTTAAGAGATGTGTGAATCTTATTCTGAAAATAACTTAACAAACTTGCAATGGAAGAGAAATTCTACATCTGATAAAACTTGTCTACCAGCTACTATGATAAGCAATACAATTCATGATAGAACTTCAGCAGCATCATCATTAAAGTCTACATTGTTTGAAGCTTTATTAAGCTTGACTATATGAAGCTGGCTTTGTAAAGTCAACATGCCATTCTGATCCATTCAACTCAACATTGCATTAAAATCTTATCCAACGTAAAAGAAATAAAGAAGTGAAAACAGGCAAAGAAGAGAAAGGAGAATAAAACCATTTTTTATTTTCCTAACTATTAGAAAAGCAAAGAGCCCAGCAACCTCTTAGAACTAATAGGTAAGAAAGTTTGGTGGATGCCATGTCAACTTTTAAAAATCTGTAGCATATTTATACGCCAATATTAACTTATTAGGAAAATAGCAGAAAAAGATAATAGCAACTATAAACTATAATGCCAAGTAATAAATATAAAAATCTGAAAGACCCCAAAAGGAAGATTTAATCAATTTTATTGAAAAATATAAAGCATGACATAAATTGAGTCATAAGCCTTATACCTGAATATTAAAACAGTAGGCCACAGAAGTGATTTTTCTCTACAAATTACTCGCCTAATTTAAGAAATTCCAATCAAAATGTCAACAGGGTTTAAAAATGAAATTTGAGAAGCTCTAAGAATTACAATTAAGCTCTAAGAATCATGATTTATAAAGTTTCACTAGCTGAAACAATGCAATATACTATTCATTCATTAAATGTATTTATTAAGTGCTTATCATGTTTCAGGAACTATTCTGAAGACCTGAGCCACATCAGGAATAAAACAAATATATTAACTCTTACTGAGCTTATTGTTTAACTGTATGGAAGATAGTAAATTAAGTAAATTACAGATACTATAAGTAAATCATAAACTAAATTTTTTTAGAGTACATTATGACATTTAAACAAAAACTTAATCAAAGTGAGAACATTAGCCATGCATATATCTGGAACAAGGCACGAGTACTTCCAAAGTCAACAGGATGTCAGTGTGACTGAGTGGAGCTGGTGATGAAGTCAGAAAACACAGAACGCCAGAGCATGTATAGCTTTGGGTAAATGTGAAGCATGTGTTGAGTTTTTGAACAGCTGATTGATGTGTTCAGATATATGTTCAGATGTCTTAAAACATCACTCGGATTCAAACCATGTTGAAAATAGATCTCGGAGGAGCCATGAGAGATGTAGAGGGACCTGATAAGAGGGATTACAATAATCCAGATGATAGATGATAGAGGTTCAGACTATAGTAATTAAAGGAAAATGGTCAGATTCTGGATATATTCTGAAAGTAAAGCAAATAGAATTTCTTTATATTTTGATGTGGACTGTGAGAGATAGTCAGAATATTTGGAAAGGTAAAGTTTCCAAAACCTGAAATGAAGGAGATGAAGCAGGTTTTGGAGGGATATAAACAAGTTTTTGACACTTTAAATACACAGTGTCTTTTAGATGTACAAGTGAGTATGTTCAACATGTGGTGCAGTAGACTTCTTGAGTCTAACTGGTATTGGGTAAAGATTCATAATCGTTTATCAGATGAATTGTATTTAATTGTGTGAAACTGAATGAAATTTCTGAGACAGTGTAAATAGAGAAGATGAAAAGGACTGAGGCCTGGGACACTCCAACATTAAGAAGTCAGGGAAGAAGAGGATGACCCAAGAAAGGAGACAGACAAAGCTACTGGTAGGTAAGATAAAGACAGTGTGGTTTCCTGGAATGCAAGTAAATAAAGTGTATCAGGGAGGAAAGAGTGATCAGCCATGTCAGATGCTGTGGAGATATCAGCTACAACACACATCTGAACATGTCAATCAGCTGTTCAAAAACCCAACACATGCTTCACATTTACACAAAGCTGTACACGCTCTGGTGTTCTGTTTTTTCTGACTTCATCACTAGCTCCACCCCAACCACACTAACATTCTCTTGACTTTGGACATGCTCGTGCCTTCTTCCCAATATCTGCATAGCTAACATCATCACTTTCATTAAGTTTTTGTTTAAATGTCATAACATAATCTAAAAAAAAATTTAGTATATAATTTATTTATAATGTCTGTAATTTACTGTGTTCCATACAGTTAAACAATAAGCTCCATAAGAGTTCATATGTTTGTTTTATTCCTGACGTGGCTCAGGTTGACAACTGACTATTTAGTGATGACTATAACTGGCCATTTAGTTTCTATGAAGTGGTAGGGCAAAGACCGTCAGAATTACTTTACAAAAGAATGGAAAGAAAGCAATTGGAGACAGTGGGTAGACAAGCTTTTTGACAGAGCATTGCTGCAAAGATAACAGAAAACACAACAAATGCTGGTAGGGGACATGGGACTAAGAGACCTTTTTATAAAAATCAAGTCAGAAGAATTTTGTAAATTATATTGAATAGGTAAAGAGGAAAATTTGATGACAAGGAAAGAAATGTAAGAATTGCTAGAGAAACACACTTGGACAAATGGTAACACAAGATATCCGAATAGTATAGCAAATTTTTCTTTGTCCAACATTCACTTTTGAAAATAACTTTAAATCTCATCATCAAATGAGCACTTTTAGCCTCTTAGACACAGGAACAAGTTTAAGACTTTGTTTTAAGCAAATACTCTTCTATTTTGAAATCCATGAAATCAACGAGTTTATATGCTGTCTTTTTAAACCCATAGGTAAATTTTAATAACTATACACTTATTCATCTCAGATCTCTCTGTTCACAGTTATATAATTTTAAGCCAGTAATATTTGCTCTATAAGCATTATAAGAGTCAAATAAAATATCATATATAAAAGTACTTTTAGAAAGCTATAGGGGTCTTTATTAAAGTCATTTATCTTGTTCTTATTTGCTTTTGCTCCTTTGTTAATGAAGTTTCCAGACAGGTTGGAAGAATAATTTGCCAGTCTTCAAAGGGCCAGAGCCAGCCAGGGATACCCTGCAGAATCTTTATTCTGCCATAAGCTGCTATCCTGCAGAGTAAGGCCATCTCTGGCAATTTTGCATACAAAGTTCTCCTCTTGAAGCTTGACAACATTAAAAATTAAATTACATAAGGATGAGTCACAGGATGGCCTAATCTTGACTCTTCTTGATGTTTTTGTGAAGCCATCATAAGGCCTCCAGGGCTAATTCAGTCTATGTATCTAGGACTGTACCTTGTCTTTCCAAGATGACAAATTCATAAACCCATTCTCCTGTTGGTTTCATTGTTGAAATTTTAATTGAAGAATCAAAGAGAAACATATGTTGTTTTTTTATATGTGTATTATTAGGAGTTAAAATGAAATATAGGGGATCTGTGAACAGAAAAGTAGTGCTACCCAGATGTAAAAAAATCCAAATGGTAATTACCTCTATAAGAGAGAAACAATAGTGCATAAAATGAGCTACTGCTGACGAGGCTCAGTTTTGGTGGCAGTAGCCGACATGTAGTAAGGAATATATATAATAATGGCTAGCACACATATAAAATATGAAAAAGTTTCAGTATAGAAGTTGAGAGTAGAAAGGTAGTTGATAGAGACTGGGGAGAGAAGGGGAGAGGGGAGAGGGGATATTGGTCAATTAGCACAATGTTATAGTTAGAGGGAATAAGTTCTGGTGTTTCATTGCACAGTAAGGTGATTGTAGTAAGCAAAGTATAATAGATAGAAGAGAGGACATATATAATAGGTAGAAGAGAGGATTTTGAATGTTGTCACTATAAAGAAATGATAAATGTTTAAGGTACTGGGTATGCTAATCATCCTGGTTTGATCATTACACAATGTATCTGTGTATTGAAACATCACACTCTACTCCATAAACATATATGACTGTCATATGACAACCAAACATTTCTTAAAAAGGGAAGATTCAGTTTGGTTCTTTCAGAATATTTAAGTTCGAAGCAGGAATGATAAAGTAGAGTGGCCTGAAAAGTGAGAAGAGGTCAACCAGCTTGGGAAGCCCTCATGCGACATGCTAAACCTATGTTGCATGTATAATTCAGTCACTGGAACATCAACAGCCTTCTCCACTGTTAGTTTTGTGAAGAACCAAAATAGTCCCTTAGTAACTAACATATAAGAACTATAAAAATGCATTACATATACCTAAGTGTAATGATTTTATGAAAATTCTGTTACAGTTTTACATATACATAATCACAAATGTATAGGTACATATTGACACATTAAATAAATTCATGTATGGTAAAGAACTGAAATTAAATTTTATTTCTTATGCTGGGTAGCAGACAGGTGGGTCCCTAGTGATTTTAAAGCTGAGGGCAAAAGAACAAAGAGGTTCACATGGGTTAATCTAAATATCTAACAATTATAATTCGAGCTAACAATCAATCAAATATAGATATATGCTATTATCTTTCTTGACGACACACATTTAATTTGACTGTTAAACCAGATTTTAATAAATACTTCTCAACTCTATGAAATTCCACACAAAACTTTGTCACCCAAATATAGCTCCTGCACTGTAACCTTCTGCTACTCTCTTCCTAGCCTCAGTTACTTCCAGAGTACTCATCAGTTTTGCCCCATTACAGGGTCAATGCTTCAGCCAGTGCTTTCAAATCTGCAGTAACCCCAGCAATTGGAACTGCTTGGAACACTTTCGATCTAGGGGGTGATGCACTGGGAAGCACGCAGACCACTGAAGTGGCTCTTTGGAAGAAGCCCACAAGGACCTTAGAGGTAATCTAAGATCTGTTTGATCAAGGATTCTGGGCTTCCAGGTACCTGGCACACAGTGAGGAAGGGGTAGAGGGTAGTTCATAGTTGTGAAGTTTCCCTTGGTCCCATGCACTACTCATTCTGTACAGAAGGACATAGATGGCCAGAGCAAGGCTCACTAAATTGTGGCCGTAAATCATGGGCTCCTCTTGTCCAGGTTTAAGAGCCACACTCACGATGGTCAAGTATTTTAAATGACATTTCCTTAGAGGGTCTATTCAGAGTAAAAACTACTTAGAAGTTGTGAGGGAAAGTAATAAAATAATTTATTTATTAAGATATATTCTTTAACAGAATAAAACAATCAACTCTAGAAAACAAAAGAATATGTGTAATTATGAAAGTATACATTTCCTGAAGTGAAGGAGTGTGAGAGTATGATATCATCTGGAGGTGAGATAATTTGCTCCAGACAAGCCATTTCCTCTCTGTTTCATTATCTGAAAAATTAAGGGAAAACATTTACCTATAGATATGCAAAAAAAATAAATGTATACAAAAATGTAGAGTAATGATTTTTTTAAAAAACAATATATGATTAATATATATAATTCCTTGCCTAAAATACTTCCATGTCTTTCCATTGTGCACTGAATAAAATTGGACTCCTTACCAGAACTCACAAGAATTTAAATGATCTGGTATTTTCTGTTGTGTCCAGTCTCCAGCTGTTCTCTACCTTGACCACTAGATTCCAGTCACCCTGACATTCTTCTTTCCCAGAGAACAACAAAGTACATTTCCAGTCTTAGTTCACCTGCATCAGTGTTTTCTTTGCTTTAAAAACTCCTGAAGCTGGGGCTGAGGCTGTAGCTCAATGGTAGAGTGCTCGGCTAGCTCATGCTAGGTGCTGGGTTTGATCCTCAGCACCACATAAAAATAAAATAAAAATAAAGTTAAAAAAAAATCCTAAAACTTTTTCATATGGCTGACTCCTTATGCTTTTATCTTAACCTCTAATATCTTGTAATATTTCTTCTAAACTCTATTACAGTTTTTGATATCACATTTCTCATATTTTGTAATAACCCTTCAGGCATCTTTATGTGTCAATGTAGATTCTTACCAAATTTATTACAGGTGCTATGTCTTCTGAATCTCTACCATTGTCTAATATTCTATTGATCCATATCACTTAGCAAATATTTGCAGCTGAGGTATAAAATTGGAAGTACAGAATTGTGAGGGTGAGCATTATTATCTCTTTTACAAGAGCAATATGTTTATTTTGAAAATTTTCAAATTAACTCCCTTCAGAAAACAACAGAAAAAAGATTATTGAGCCCAGTTCTGAATAAGGTAAAATTCTGTGCTTCGAAAATTTTCATTGTTTTATTACTATTTATATTCTTCTAAAACAAAGAAGTTTAAGGTCATGCAAAAATAATTTAAACTCCTACAGTTTCAGTTAAGCTTATTATTTTTATTTTAAAAGTATTAATAATGATAGGTCTTTTCATGAGTAATAAGAGCTATTTCAGAGGGTGTTTTTATGAGACTATTTTTGTCAACTATTTTGTCAACAGAGTTCTCAAGCCACTGATAAAAAACAATCTCTTGTTGGCTAACAACTTACCCTATGTAATTTAAGTAATTTTATTGCCTTAAAAAAGGGTAATCCTTGTGACTAGGATTGGTCACATTCTGAAAGTTCCATATATCTAACAATAGTTTTGCATTTCCCTCCTGAACACCAGCTTTGCAATTTGCACATTAACACTAGAGTTATCCTATACTGATAAGCTTTATTATATAGACACTCACCTAAATAATAACTTATTTTCCTCTGTTTAACTGTACCTTTAAAATGTTCTCAATAAAATATTAGGTGAAACCTTTAAATTATAATGTCAGGTTAAGAAATGTGATACAAAATGAATCATCCTGAAAAATTAATCACAGGAATAATATGAATTGAAATGTAGTTATCTTTTAGTTAGAATAAATATTTCACAGTTATCTTGTATATAATTTTAGATTATACTGAGGGATATGAGCATGGTATTAATAAGAGTATACCATTATTTCCAAAAACCTGGAAATCATACTGCAATAAGGGAACATAAAAAGATGAATATCAATCATCACAATGTTTAAAAACTTTAGTTATATCCACATAAAGAATGAGTGTATGAGCAGTGGTCCAGAATTTCTCTTCTTTGTTGGTTGAAATGCCTTCATCAAGAATTGGAATGCAAAAAAAGTTACAGACAAATGCTTTAGGTCACCAATGACTCAGCATCTTTCATGCATCACTTGTACATATGAAGTCCCAAAAAGATGAAAACAAAGTATACAGAAATGCTGGTCCTAATTCTGTAAATAGAACCATAAAACTAATCTGATAGAAATAATCTTGCGTTCTGTAATGCGTGGATACATTAGGGATGTACCTTGAAAAACAGCATAGCCATGTGTAACTGCAAGATGATGACATGTTCTGAGTCATGCATCATGAGAAAATATTTTCAACACTATAGAGTGTACTCACACCCCAGTAGATGATATGGCTTACTGTACCCATGTATGGCATGTAGCATCCTATATGCTATCTATTGTAGACTGCAACACAACAATATCTGAAAATTTTAAATGAGCTTTCCTTTCTCCTTATCTGTAGGAGTCCTACAAGAATGCTTAGGGATCAAGTAGTTTATTAGTGGATAGACAAGATCTCAAGTTCTTTACACTTAAGAAAGACTCTTTTTCAATTATGAACTGGAGTTGCACAGAGTGTTTTAGAAAACAATATGTTGTAAATGTCTATGAAAAAGGCTAAAACCTGAAGCCCATATCATATCCAAATCAATGGGATTCTCTAATTATCTGAGGAGAGCAACAACAGTCAATTACTGATGACATAATTTAAGCAAAACAGCAATGGAAATGTTCATGATGGTTTTCCTAAATGTTGTTCTAAGTGCAAATGTTTTGTCTGTCTTGCTAACATGTTGATTGAACTAATATTAGTTTATGTAACTGAAGAAAAGAAAGATACTTTTTTTTTTCTAATCTCAGACATAGCTTATAAAATCTGACTCTACAGTTGCAGTTAATATTTAACACTTAGCTTGGATTTCTATAAAACTCATGGATAAAGGCCAAAAGAGTGAAGTCTTCAATGAGAATCTGTTTATTTCTCAGCCACCATAATTGAAGCCCATCTGTGGAAATTAGTGTAGTTTACTCAGTTTCTCTTGTACTTGTACTTGAAGGAGGAAACACAAGAAGCTCTTCCATTTGTTTCAAAAGCACAAGTAAGGAAATGTCCAATTTAGTTTTTGATAAGAAACCAAATGCCGCTTGCTTTGTTTTCCAGTCACTTTTTTTCTTAATCTCTAGGTTTTAGAATCTCTTGATGGTCACAATTATACCAATTTAGCTACCTGACTCATGTAGGCTTAATGATTAAGGGAACTTGACATCCAGAGTAATAGCTTGTCACAGGCAAATACTTTTTGGAGAGTCTTATGAGTTCCAAACATCTGATATGCAAATTTATGAGGAATTTTCATCTAATTCCAGACCTACCAGTGATTTACCTCCTTCTTCTTACATTGGAAACAAATTTAGCACAGAAAAGGTCTTTTGCTAGTAGCCTTGTTTGTTCTTCCAGAACAAAACAAGGAAAATACCAAGTCAAATAAGAGGTTACCAAAAAGTTTTTGCAGTGATAAACAATAGATTATTCACCAATTATACATAATAGTACTTAAAATACTTGATAATTCAGCCACTGCTATTGCATTTTAAATAGTTCTGAATATATATATACATATATATATATATATATATATATATATATATATATATATAAAATTTTCATATATATGTGTGCATGTGTATAAATACCCACACACACACACACACACACTTTAGATTGTATACTTTATAGCAGTATACCTTGGTGCATGTCTACAATCCAGGCTACCTGAGAAGCTGAAGCAAGAAGATTGCAAGTTCAAGGCTATTCTGAGCAACTTAGCAGGTCCCTGCTTCAAAATAAAGGAGAAAAAGCACTGGAGATATAGCTCTGTGGTACAGTGCCCCTGATCCAATCCCCAGTATTACAAAAAATAAAAATAAAATAAAATAATTGTATATTTTATATATTTATTATATATAAATTCAATTGTATACTTGAATTATTTTGAAAAGAATCAAATTAAGAGTAAGTAAAGAAAAATTTAAATATGTATATTCATAAGTACAGACAATACTTACACATATGTATTATTTTAAAAATAATCAAACTAATAATACGTGAGGTGGGAAATCCCCATAAACCTTTGAACAAAAAAAAAAATCAAAATTAAAGGATGTTCTTGACATGGTTTTTATACCCTAAATCCCTGTCAAATTATATATAGCAAGTAAAAATTATCATGGAAGAGTATGTCTCATGTGTCAGACCTTTTCGTGGACTTTTTGGCCGGGTTCCATCCCCTCAAGATGCTCTGACTCTGTGGATCCCTCACTTGATGCCATTTTTCTTTGTATATGAACATTTTGCTCCCGCAAGGCAACAATCTGCAAAATAAAAACATTATTCCTTTAAAACTTAAACAGACTAAAAAAATTGAATTGTTTGTGGTTAATAACTAATGAATACTAATAAATGGTCAAAAAGTAAACATTAAATTTTACTCATTTTATTTCAAAAATATTTAAAAAAATTTAGACCAATGTTTTAAATAATGAGAATTCATAAACCTCTCCTAAGAAAAGGTTAAAGCTTTGTGAAATTTATGTAAGAAAAACTTTCTAATCAAAAAATTTACCTAGTTGGAAGCATATCTAAAGGAAGATGTTGATCTGACCCATGTGTAGTTGATTCTGAAATTACTTTTGAAATTAATTTGTGAGATGTCATAGAAAGTCTTATTGTCTTTACTTTCAAAGTATGTAAGAAACATAAATGAAAAGATTGAAGGTTGAAGTTTAATTATGGTCATAATTTTTTATCCTGCAGTGGTAGCACATTTTCAATTTAAAAATAAGCAAATACAGAAGCTGTATTTAAATAATTTTGTAACACTATCATGAGCATTTAGAATTAAATTTGTCTCAACTATATTTTAGTGTCCATTAACTCAGCATTTCTCATCTCATCAAGTTTTCTTATTCTGCAAAAATATTTCAGAAGCAATTAATTTTTGCAATTTCCAGCTCAATTTTATAGACATGATTATTTCAACTAAGAAATAGGTTGTCAAGTAGTTGTAGTATACAAGAGATTAGCAATATACACGGTGAAGTACAGTATTCTGACCTTTTTAAGATTGTATTTTAAAATAAATTTTTATGTAGACACATAATTTCAAAATATTTTTCTTTATGTTAATGTCATAATTTATTTAACAACAAATGTTATTATTTTATCAACTCAAAAAATGGTATTTGATCTAAGCTAGATCAATTTGTGGTATTTCAAATACAATAAATGATATTGATATAATCCACAATAGGTATCAAAACATATAAAATTGATATAATATTTGAAATGATGAGACCAATGTATCACACACATAAATAATTACTAAATAATGTTAAGGACATCAAGAGGTTGGGTATTTGTGGTGTTGCTGTCAGTCAATACTTTAGTACCTAAATCTGCCAAAATGTGCCTCTGAGGTCAAGTGATCTTACATATGACTCCTGGCATCTGAACACATGGCCTGTCATTTCATCAGGACAGATCATCACATAACCAAGAATAGCTATGTGAATGTTCTCTTTCTTGTAGCACTGCAATCACCAAATAATTGGTTCCTTCACTCTCATTCTTGCAAATCTACAGCCTGTTATCCACAAAGCCACCAAGTGCATCCTTATCTGGAAGTTAAATTGTACTACCTTTCAGCTTCCTAAAAATCTACAATGTTTTCCCAACTTATTTATCTTATATTTAAACTAATTACAAGTTCTATACTATCTTATATGATCCCTTTGATTTGGGAACACTAGCCTCTTTTTATTCCTGAAACATACCTGGAACTATCTTCCCTGGAACTGAGGAATTCCTTTGTCTTTTTACCTGAGCCACTTTTTCTGTCAGAGCTGACAATATCCCAGTGTTCAAAACTCAGCTGAAATAACTCCCCTCAGAGACAATGCTCCTCGTCAGATAACACTTCTCACAATACATTCCTGTTTATTTTATATGAGTCTGTAGCATTTATTAAAATGAAATATTTTATTCCTTTATTTGTTTCACTTTGCTTGTTTATGCAGCTTGCAGAAGTCCTATAATATCATATGGTTAACTCATTTTCAAAGGCATAACTTACTGAAAATAAAATTTTCATATGAAACAGCCACCTTATTATATGCAGACTATTCAATAAAATATATTGACTGGATTAATGAATGGCAATGAAAATAACAAATGTAAATCTAATTAATTCATTGAGTAACAACAGAAAAAGATGTTGAGTGCATGAGAAACTTCAGACATTCCTTTTATATTGGGTAACATGGAAATGGGTTACATCAAAGGAAAAACAAGAGTAATGAAAAAGCTTCTGATAAAAGCATTTTATGTGACTTTAACATATTGCCTGTTGTACAAAATATATTACTATTGATACAGTGAAATGTTTTGATGAATTTTTTAAAAATGTAACTATTATGTGACAACATTCTACAAGATAACATCCATGGCTTAATAGATATGTTAAGACAAAAGTATCAGTACATTAAAAAATTCTATGCATTTTCTTCTAGTATTTAATCTACTTAGAAATAAAGCAAGACCATTTTATAAAACATTCATACACCAAATTTAACTTTCAGTTAACTGATGAATTTCCATTTGTCTAATATGGAAATTAGATAAATTATAACTAATTTGATAAATTCTAACTATATTCTAGATCCTAAAAGGAAAACAGAAAAGGCAAGCCATCTATAAAATTTTGCTGAATTATTGAAAAGATGAATTAATACCCCTATTTAAAAAACATGAAAACATTAAATTCATTGAGAAAATACCATGCACAAGCATGATTATGTCACTGTTAAAAAATGATAAACTTAATTAAATTGTTCCCAAGTGTATGTGTGCATGTGTGTGTGTGTGTGTGTGTGTGTGTGTGTGTGTGTATGTCAGTTAATTCCAAGAAAGACATAGTTTTCAGACACTAACATGCAAACTTTTTAAAATAAGTCAAGTTAAAAAAAATAATCTTTTGAAACAAGAGAACAAGGTACTCTGTTCTGTGTCCTCTATCACTCTAATATGATTCTATCCTGCTCTGTTTTCTCCAATAACAAATTATTCTGAGTAGTTATGAAAGCAGAGCTTCAGCATTTAATTGTTACTAGCTGATTATCCTTTTTACTCTGGGGGAAGTGAGGGATTCTCTCCTAGTAATTTAACTTTGGGGGTTGAGCCATCTCTTCAACATGTTCTAAGAGTGAGAAGGTCACTGGTCACCTCCAAATCACTGGTGTTAGAGGTAGTACAGGCCTCTTGAGAAAATTCTTCCAGGAGAAGTGGACACAGGAGAAGGCTGAAAAGTCAATTGGGAACTGCAAACAGAATAAAAAGTGGATAATGGTCTCAACACAGCTCTCACTGACAGGGAAAGCTATCAGACGGAGGGCCCACACAACCTGACTAGAATACTGAAGTCGGTCTGCATCCTTACTGCTAAACAACATGGTCTCCTTCAATAGGATGAAATGCAAGTGAGAGGAACCACTTCTACATAAGCCCCATTACACAGTTTTCCCATAATTATCAAAAAGCACTCAAAATCCACTATGTATAAGCACTAAACTACCTTTATCTGAGAAAGAAGTACTATTCATATTTTTAAAGATGATTAAACTAACATAAAGTTAAATAAATGAAGAGAATTGCTACAGTTTGAATGTGTGTATCATCTCAAATATGTTGACACTCCAGATGCAATGTGATAGTATTAAGAGGTGAGGACTTCAGGAGGAGATTAAGTCATGAGAACTCTGACTTTCTAAATAGGATTGATATCCTTTATAAAATGGGTTGAGGGAAATAGCTAGACTAATTTGCCTTTTCTATCCCGTTTTACTATGTGAGGACATAACTTTCAAGGTTCCATCTTGAAAATAGACTGGACCATCACCAGATACTGAACTTGCTATACCTTTACTCTTGGGCTTCCTGAAATCCAGTATTGTGAGAAGCAAGTTTCTACAGTTTATACATTACCCAGTCTCAGACATTTTGTTATATCAGCACAAATGGACTGACAAGAAATAAGTAGGAATGAAATAAAAGTTAACTCTATAGATTTGAACTTTCTACATTATAACAGTGACTCACAAGGTTCTGCATTTGCATTAATGTTGTATTAAATCAAGGGAAGCTAATAAGAACTGGAGAAGAAAGCCCATACAACCTGACTAGAATAATGAAGTAGGTCTGCATCCTCACTGTCTTTTTCAAGAACAGATATCTTCTCACCCTGGAACCCTTGGTAATCAAAGGTTGGACCCTTCCCTAGATAGATTCACATATAAGCAAAGTTTTGTGTGCATTTTTGGGGGTGTTAATACACTCGTGGCTTATGGAACTCTGTTCAAGAGAAAGTTTCTAAAATCACTTTAACTGATGAGCCAGCATTAGTCAAGTGTCTTTTAACCCAACATCCCTTCACATTTTTTCTTAGTAACAATAGCTTATATATTGGAGAAATTTCCTTTTCTATTTTAATCTCAGCAAGATTTTCAATCAAGGAGTCAATGGCTCATGAAAAATAGGTGGGCACATGATCCAAGCTAGGACAACTGGAGTTCTTCAAATGCTTCTGGTTGAATTGGGATTGGGGAAAGGGGATTCTCCCTATCTAGTACGGAAGATTAGCTGGTAGAATATGACTGAGATGCTGTTTTCATCAGTTCCTATATATGGATAAAATAGGTGTAAAAGAGATGGATCCCTGAATAATTATTTTGGCTCCTATTCTAGCCATTCTTAATTCCCCTCTACCTATGGCATTAATAATATGAAACCAGAATACCTATAGTATACCAATATTAATTTAGAATGTCTTTTCTTTCACTTGCAATAAACAATGTCCTTGCAAATGCATTAGAGAACATTTAAAGCAACAAATAATATGAAATATGTAAATGCAGAATATCTTAATAATTCACCGGGAGATAATAGCAGAAGGCAGAAGATATTTTGAGTGGATAGTAGAGCACAGGATTATTGTATTCCTAGTACTTTGTATTCATAATACTCTAGGTTACCAAGGGAAAACAAATCTATATATGTATATAGATATCTGAGAGATGATGGAGGACTGATGGACTAGCAAAGCTAAAGTGTTCAAACTTAAACTTGGTATCTCTGTGCTTCTTTCTTTCTGGCTTTTTGCTTTGTCCTGATCCTTATTTGTGTTTCTTCGTTGCTTATCAAGCTTCTGACACCTGACCCATTACTTCTGGGCAGTCCAAAAATCCGTGTATTTGTGAGATAGTTTTCCAAGTTTCCTTCTTGTCATTGTCTCTATCAGGTTGTTTTTGGCTGTTATCAATTTCTAACTCCATATAATAGACTACAGATGGTCTTGGTGACCAGTCTTTCCATCTGGAAAATTTCTGAACCCTCATTTATTTTTCTCCTAGATTATATTTGTGATACTTCTAGCTCTTATGCCAGAATCTCCTATCTCTTTGCCTTTGAATTACTATTTTCTTTGACATCTGGATAGATCAGTTCCTTTCTCATACAGCTGTTGAACACTGATGACTTACTAGGCATTAGAGAAACAATGAGAAGAAAAGGGAAAAAATTCTTGTCCTAATGGAAATTTCATTCTTGTTGTAGGAGAAAAAAATATAAACAAAAATAAGTAGAGTGCATTTTAAAGGATAATAATTAAAACAAGGGAAAGACACTGGGAAGTATAATTTAATTAATATAATTTAATTTAATATAATTTAATTAGAAATGAAGTGATTTCTGAGTATGGATTTGAAAACAGGAGGGAACAACCAATGAGGATACCTGGAAGAGGAAATTTCCAGGCAGAGGGTTCAAAACATGTAAATAACAGTTGAAAATAAATGTTTAAAATCCATAACAAAAGTTTCAATGAGTCCCTCAAATGATGTAAAATGTTCTCCCTAAAATAGCTGAGGTATTGGTGAAAGCTGATACCTTGGAAACTATATGATCTCTCTCTCTCTCTCTCTCTCTCTCTCTCTCTCTACTGGGGATTGAACCCAGAGGTGTATTACCATTAAGCTATATCCCCAATCCTTATTTATTTATTTTTTATTTTGTGATAGGGTCTCACTAAGTTGCTGAGCATATCACTAATTTTTTGAGGCTGGCCTCAAATTTGTGACCCTTCTGCCTCACGCCTCCTAAATCATAGGCTCATACCACCACAACCAACTTTTATATCTCAAATTTTAGAATTTCTCAAAGATTTAAGATGTATGGATTAATTTATTTAATGAATTTGATTACTGTTATGGGCTCAGACACTGTTGGGGAAAATGCAGAGAAGGTGCTTCTCTCATGAAAATCACATTTTACTAAAAGATAAAGAAGAAAGTAGTAAGACTATAATGAAATAATAATAATTTATCAAGCTCTTAAAATATGCTAGAAACATGCATACATTGTATAAATTTGCTTATTTAAATAAACTTTTCATCTATATTATCCTTTTAAATCTAAGTTTAAGATATTTTGAAAACAAACCCTGAGATAAATGATTGAGTGCAAGTATTTTATTTGGGAAGTCATTCCAGGAAGCATGAAGCATGATGTTCCTTAAATATTCTTGAAAAGCCAAGGATAAGTATTGACCCTTTTAGTTTTGCTGGTTGTGTGATCCTGTACAAGTTACTTAACCTACAACTCATTCACTATTTCTATAAGGTGGGGCTGGGTAAAAAGACCTACCTTACAGTGCATTTGTGCTGTGAAGTACTTAGTCAAATACGATGTGCATTAAATATATCTTCATACTCATACTCCATGCTCTGATGTACTGAAAGGCTTTCATTCAGTCAGTCACACATTTACCACTTTGGCTATGAGTTTTTATGCACACTTGGGTTGCCCTTTCGCCTTGTTGAACACTTATTCATTTTAGGTCTTTAGAATGGATTCTAGGACCACACCCTCTCAGAGAAGTAAGAATTCACTTCTTCATGAATTCTTCATGACATAAAATTATAACTCTACCCCAATTGTATGTTAGTATTTTCACTACCCATTTTGATACTGAGTGTTTTGAGATCAGGAATTATACCTATTATTCGTCCATTCTTAGGCCACAAGCTGACAAATAGAAGGTATTCTAGAAATATTTATGAATTTTCAAATGGTTGCAGACTCCATGAGTAAAAAAGATCTATGGGGAGTTGGAAAACTTGGATGGAAAACTGTGCAAGATTTGTACATGGAGAAAATTAGTTATCCATATAGGAAGCTATATTAATCTGAAAGCTTTCCAAATGCTCATCAGGTTAATTAGATGTGGATACTGCTTCAACTAGCTATTGAAGAACTCACTGGAGAATTAAAAGAAAAAGTGCTGATAGAGCCTTGTAGGCTATTCATAGCTATACTGTGAGGAGACAGAGTTGAAGACATACTATGGAGGCAGAAAGCAACTATAGAGGGGAGTGGCAGAAGATAATAGAAGGGAAGTTCAATGAAAGTCATCAAGAGATTATGTAAATGTAAAGTAAGAGGCAATTTCATGTTGTCTCAAAGTATTGTCAAGATACTTTCAAGTGTATTGCAGCTTAACAGGGATCAGATGCATCAAAATACATTATGTTTATGTGATTTAGACTCAAAATGGATTTGCATTAGATAGAAAAATGGAATTCTAAGAGTATCTAAGAAGCAAATTCTTCTACTAGCATTCTTAAAGTGGGAAAGAAAAGCAGTGCAAACTAATTTAATTTTCATTTGATTTTTCTTTTTTTTTATTCAGAGACTCTAATGTATAGGACATTTCTGTGAAGTTTGATAAAGAAGGAAGATAGGAATTATGAATTTAGAAGCTAAATTTCTAATTAAGAGCTTCTGGCTATAATGATAGCTGTCACATGTTAGACATATATCCCCTGTATGGTGTGAGGTGATTTATATGCATCATCTTATTTACTATTTCCAATAATGTTGTATTTTGAGTATTTTAATTTTTATTTTACAGATGAGGAAATTATCACAGAGTACATAAATAATGTACTTGAGGTCATATATTAAAAGATAGAACAGAGAAAATTTTCTAATTTAAATAGAATTCTTTCAAATATTATGCTTTTTAACCATTATGCTATAATGCCTTTTGATAATTAATGAAATGATTCACTGAATACACCACACAGTATTTATCTAGGTCAGGACTACAGCTATGTGGTCTGAGAGCTACGGAATTTACCTACCCTACCTTGGCAAATAATTTGAAGCTATCTTCAAAAACTGTTAGAAGATGTTCTCAATTATTTCTAGTAATAAAAATCTTACGATCTACATTACTTATTATCATTTTTCTTGTAATTTTTATGTGGCATAGGTATTTCAACTTATCTGGAAACTTTCCAAACTACTTTTGAAAACAAATCACATCCACAAAAACTCCCAAGTGCTAATTGGACAGGGACCCTTATTCTCATGTTTTAAAATTCATATTTGCCTTCACCTATTTTACAACAATTTCCAAGAAGTATCCACATCTAATTAACAAAGATTCTTTTCATCTATTTTTATACCAGATTCAATTAACAATTCTAAGAGTGAGACTTACAGAAATCTCACCACACCAACATATAATTTGCTTTTACATAGATATTCTAATTCTAGCTGAATTCCATGCTTAGTTTACATTTAGATTGCAATACTCAAAAACAAACTAAAAAAAGAAACTAGCAGAATAGTAGAGCTTTACAATTCACACTGAAGCTAACTCTCCAACCACAGTGACTCAGATTTGTGCTGTTATGTGTTATTTAGGAAACAATAAATATTGGGACATTTATTCAGATGAATTAAGGATGCTGAACCAGTAGTTATTTCACTTTCTAGTTCTGCTTTTGGAAATAAGATTTATAGACATCATATTAAAGCCCATGTGCAAAGCAACTTCGTGTATCTGAGCAGTTTGCTCAGACTGCATATAACACTTATTTTAAGTGTTTTTCAGAAAACAAGGACAGATTATGAAAAATTCTGAAATGGCACTTTTCAGTAAATGAATAAATTCCTTTGGGATAAAAATCAGAGGTTTGACTAGTGAAAATTTGTCTTCTGTCAGTTAAAACTAAAAAGACAGATAATTAATCAATGATTTAATAAATGAATCCATTGATTCTAATGATTGATCAGATAGTTTGGAGGTGGAGAAAACAAGCCTCATTGTATGGTTGTTTGGTCGAGAATTATTCATTGAATGAATGAGAACATTCTATAGTCCTTTATTTTCAACTTCCTTACCCTCTAGTTTTGGTTGACAAGTCTTCCCAATTCTTATACAGATGAATTGCCTAAGTGGTAAAATTTAAATGTATGTTATTAGAAGGTTTTGGATGACTCTCTGATGGATATGCAGCACATGGAAAATACATGAATTTTGTTTTTTCCAAATTTTTATTGGAACTGGTTTTGCTTATATAAAACCACAAGGATAATTTGACCATGGAATTCAAGATTAATTTTTAATAATGAAAAAAATTAAATATTAAATATCTTAAAAAAAGAACTAAAATGAATATCTGTAAAATTCTGTGGTTTTAATAGTAATAAAATTTCAAACTATGGTTCCGTTAAATTTGTTTATTTAAGGGCATGCCCATGAGATCCACTTTCAACAATAGTAGTTTCAATAATAGCTGAATTTTTAACATAATTATTGATCTCCACTGTGTTCAAATTTCTAATCACTAATTCAGTCATTATTGAATCATATTTTCTGATACTCACTCATTATTTTCATTTATTTCCACCATTGAAATAGTTTCCTAATATTTAAAATGAGAATAAAATCAAACATTGGCATTTTCATTAGAGACAACCAAAAGGCTACAGATGACACAAAACAATTTGTGTTGGCCGGAAGAATTACTGGATGTCATTAAGGTCCAGGACAGCCACCATAGTGAGTTAGTTGCTAAGAGTGGTTTAAGGTAGAATAATAATATAAATTGAGAACGCTGTTAATATAGGAAGTTCAAATATTAATTTAGAGAAAGAAAAAAAGTCCTAAATAGTTTTCTAAAAGTGGCATTAGTAGGAAAACACAGGCTTGGCAATTTATATTCATCACTGAAAGAAAGCTAGCCTCAATTCAAAATATAAATAAGTAAATGCAGAAGTATGGAGGGGTGGACAGTGTTTATTAAGGTGAACAAATTTCACTGAGAAGGAAAACACCAGGGTAGAACAACTGCATTAATTCAGTGCTGAGTGCTGAGAATGTTGGCACTAACACAGGTGAAAGTTTTAAATTTTATGAAGGAATATGCTACAATCTCTATCACCCTAGAGGATGACATTGTTGGTAGCTTCCCACTGTCCTGGAGAAGGCAGCAGAATCCTACCAAAAAAGTGAACTTGATGTCTCACAACAGGAAGAGCCAACAGAGCTTATTAAAGCTGTGAATTATTATAAAGTACTTCTTTGTACAAAATGATATCTTCCTTTAGCCACACTCCCCACAATCATTCCTGTTTCTCTTCATACTCTCTAAAAGTCACAATACAAAGTATGCTGATTTGGCTTGGTCTTCAGCTGAAGGCAGAAAGGACAACTGATTGCAGTAATTAACTCTCCTCCCACCTCAATAAAAAAGGAAAGCAACAATGGGGAGACCAAGTTGTGCTGAGAAGAGTCAAAAGCAAATGAAATAATCCAATGAGTCCATATGTGATTAATTCACACAGCAGGGCGTATGTTCTGTGAATACAAGTCCCTTTTCTCAAAAGTCTCATTAAGTGTTCATTTTTTTTAATGAAATGTCTTAATATATGAGTAAAATTTCCCATTTTTTATATTTGCTAGGCAATATTGGAATATTTTGAGCAAACACTGGTTATTAAATTTAAAATGTAAATCTACAGAATTCTAATCATATATTTATCTTTTGTTTATTCAAGTGTGAACCATTGGCTGTCAGGAATTTTTGGATGTTTTAGAATAAGCATTCTGTTTAATAGCCCAAACACTGTATAGTTCCATCAACAAAAATTTGAGTCTTTAAAAATGTCACATTAAAGTCAATCTCTCTGACGATGGACTTATTGATTTTCATATTCCCCTTTCAGCATCATGAGATTTGATCTTCTCAGCCAGGCATGCTTAAAACCATAAGTATATACTTGACTCTCTTTTCTTTTTGTTTTGTTTTGTTTTTCCCAGTCAGGGAGGAAGTGACAAAATTATAGGCTGTGTCCTGGAACTATTCTTTTTAGCTCTCTATTGTGGAAAGGGAAAGAGTCTTAAGGGAAAGAAAAGCATTTCAAAGTGCTTGAAAAGTACTTAAGAAAATGTAGAAGGCAGAAACAATATCCATTAGTCATCCTTGCATATAAAATAGCCAGCCAGGGAAATAAAAAGGATTTATCCATTTAGTTCCTTCCTTAGGAATAACAAAGGAAGCATACTAAACCCATTATTCTGAACAATTCTCATTAAAGTAATCCATTTTCTTGGGTTCTAATGGTAATTATTATGTGTTATATTCATCTGTATTCATTGAAATTTCATTTTTATGTCACTTTTAAGTGGGTTCATATTACAAAATGTCAGTAGGGGAAGGGGCACAATTTACATGCTCTTTATACACTTATTTTTATGAATAAAGAAAAGGGAGTTTACAATGAATGATAAACCTCTTCCTTTTCCCAGCATATTGCCACCTATTCAGTCTACTGTGAGCAGAACACTCTGCCTGTCTAGCTTTCAGTCTAATCATCTTTGAAAGGGGTTAGACAATGTCATGTCTACAAAGATAAAAATGACATTATAAACATCATTTTTACTGAAAGGTGATTTTACCAATCATTCTACTGAAAAATGATTTTACCAATCATTTTTACTGAAAGATTCTCTGGGCCAAGCAGAGTTTTAAGTTCTTTACATTTAAGTATTTACTCATTTAAACCTCATATGAGATAATTTCTATTATTATGGTTAATTCAGAGAAAAGGGATAAGGAAATTGTCCATAGTAAAGAGTATACAATGGCAGAATCATTTAGAGAGAAACTTAATTGTCCTAGGTGGGGATTACAACCCCCCGTTGGAGTATGTTTGCTTCTTTCTTTTTTAATTTTCACTTTTTAAATTTTTTGCTCAAGCAAGAATACATTTTATAGCATCAAATTAAATTTATATATAGAATGACTGGTTAGACTTGCCACTTTCCCTGAGCCTGCCCAAATTAATTTCTCACTACTCCTAACTAAATGCTTTAATAGAATATTTGATAATGTTTTGGTCCTCCTCATTTCTATTATTTTAGGTTTGCAAGGTATAAATGGTTTTACATTTTTGAATGGTCAAAAAAACTGAAAGGAGGGTTGGGGCTATAGCTTAATGGTAGAGTGCAAGCCTAGCATGTGTGAGGACCTGGGTTTGATCCTCAGTACCACACAAAAATAAATTAAATAGAATAAAGGTGTGATGAAAAAAATTCTTTTAAAAAACTGAAAGGAATATAATATTATCTGATAAAAATTATAAGGAATTCAACTTTTAGTGTTCACAAAAAAATTTTTATTAGGACGTAGCCAAACTCATTTGTTTATATATTGCCTATGATTGCTTTTACTCCACAGTGGAGCTATAGCCTAAAATGTTTACCAGTAGGTTCTTTACAGAAATAAATTTGCCTGGTCTAGTAACTCTTATCCATTTTTTTAAAAAGCAAAAAAAAAAAAAAAAACCCAACAAATCATAAAATCTTGTCAATCATATGGAAACACACGCACACACAAAAACACTCTGAATGGCTTAAGCAAAATTTAGCAAAAAGAACAAGAGTGATCATTATACCTGAACTCAAAACATACTAGAAAACTACAGTAACCAATTATCATGGTACTGACATAAACTCCAACAAATGGAAGAGAATAGGTAATCCAAAAATGAATTCACACATCTATAGACAAATGATTTGAGAGAAATCTAAAAATAAACATTGGAGAAAGCTCAATATTTTCAATAAATGGCACTAGGGAAACTGGTAATCCATATAATAAAGAATGAACTAGACCCCTATCTCTCAGCATATGTAGAGTGATTAAGTCAAAGACAAAAATTTTAGATCTGAAACTACTAAACCTCTAAAAGAAAACCTAGAGTAACTACTTCAAGACATTGGTATAGATAGCATTTTTGGTTTTTGTTTTTTAAATGATCTCCAAAACATATGCAACAAAAGCAAAAATAGACAAATAGAATTAATATATAGCCAGGCATAGTGGCGCATGCCTGTAATCCCAGTGGCTTGGGAGGCTGAGACAGGAGGATAAAGAGTTCAAAGCCAGCCTCAGCAACTTAGCAAGGCACTAAGTAACTCAGTGAGAGCCTGTCTCTAAATAAAATACAAAATAGGGCTTGGGATGTGACTTAGTGGTTGAATGCCTCTGTGTTCAATTTCTGGTACCAAAAAAAAAAAAAAAAAAAGGAAAAAAGAAAAGACAAATTGAAAAATCCTCTAAGAAGCTTCTTTACCACAAAGGGGGAAAAAAAACCTTAAGAGACATTGATAGAATGAGAGAAAATGTGTATGAACTTTACATCTGACAAAGGGTAAATATGAATAACATATTGAGACTTTAAACAAACAGCAAAAAAAAAAAAAAATACTCACACCCAAATAATACAATTAAAATGGACCAAGATCTGAATATACATTCCTCAAAAGAAGACATACACATGGTCAATAGATATATGCAAAGTTACTTAATACCACTAATGGGAAATGCACATTAAAATCACAATGAAATAGCACCTCTCTCCAGTTAGAATGGCTGTTATCAAAAGACAAAGAATAAATAATGATATGGAGAAAGAGGAACTCTTATGGACTATTAGTAGAAATATAAATTAGTAAAACCATTATGGAAAACAGTATGGAATTTTCTCAAAAACAAAAAAAAAATTTCTCAAAAGCTACCATATGATCTAGCAATTACACTATTGCTTATATATCCAAGGGAAATAAAGTGAACTGTCAAAAAGACACCTGCCCTGGAGCTGGCGCTGTGGCTCAGTGTAGTGTGCTCACCTAACACATGTGAGGACCTGAGTTTGATCCGTAGCACGACATATAAATAAATAAAATAAAGGTATTGTAAACACACACACACACACACACACACACACACACACACACAAGTTTATAGCTTCATTACTCATAATTGTCCCATATGGAGCCAACCTAAATTCCATCAATATATTAACACATATAGAAAATATGGTATACATAGATGATAGGATACTATTCAGCTATAAAAAGCATAAAATTCTGTCACCTGCCACAACATGGGTGGGCCTGGAAAACATACATTTAGTGATATATGCTGTATATTGAAAGATGAACGAGAATGTTCTCACTCATAAAAATCTAAAAAACTTGATCTCAAAGAAGTTGAGAATAGAATAGTGCTTACCAGAGACAAGAAAGTCTAATGGGGTGGAAGGAAAAAGAAAAGAATGTAAATAGGTACAATGCCATAGTTCGATAGGAGAAATAAATGCTAGTGTTCTATGGCACACCAGGGTGGATGTAATTGATAATAATGCATCATATATCTCAAAGTAGTTAGAAGAAAGATTTTGAATGTACTCAGCGTAAAGAAATGATGAAAGTGTAACATGCTGGATATGCTATTATTCTCAGTTGATCATTACCCAATGTATGCATAAATCAAAACATCACAATATCTCATAAATATCTACAAATACTATGTATCAATCAATAAAATAAAATATTTTGTTTATCTTTTCAAGAAACCAACTCTCTTTCATAATTCCTTTATATTATTCTTTTCATCTCTATTTCGTTTTATTCTACTTGGATTTTGATTGCTTCTTTCCTTCTACTGACTTTGAGTTTGGGTTTTACTTTTATAAGAATGTGAGATGCATCATTGGGTTGTTTATTAGAGATTTTTCTATATTTTTTATGTAGGCAATCATTGCTATGAAATTCCCTCTTAGTACCACTTTTGTTGTCTACCACAGATCTTGGTATGTTGTAATTCCATTTTCATTTGAATCAAGAAGTCTTCTAATATCATTTCTGGCTTCTTTAATGACTTACTGTTCATTCAAAAGTTTGTTGTTCAGTCTTCATTTGTTTGTATAGTTTTTACAATTTATCTTGCTGTTGGTTTCTAGTTTCTTCCCATTGTGATCAGAGAAGACGTAGGATATTTAGTTTTTTTTTTAATTTTTAAATATCTGGTTTGTGGCCGAAAGTCTTACATAAGCTGATAAAAAGAATGTGTATTCTGCTTCTGATGGATGGAATGTTTTGTATAATACAAATTTAATCTATAGCCAGAGTTAACCCTGATGATTCTTTGTTGATTTTTGTTTGGGTGATCAACTTCTTGGTAAAAGTGAAATATGAAAGTGCCCTACTATCATGGTATTAGGGCATATCATTCCCTTTTGGTCTGGTATTGTTTGTTTTATAAAATTGTGGCTTTGACATTCAGTGCACATAGATTTATAATTGCAGTACTGTCTTGATGAATTGAACATTTTATAGTGACTTTTGTCTTTTCTTACTGTTTTTGTCTTATAGTATATTTTGTCCAATATAAGTATTACTATCCTGCTTGCTTTGGGGTTCCATTTGCCTGAAATATTAATTTACATCCTCATACCTTCAGTCTGTGTGTACAATGTAGGCAGCATATTTTGGGGTATTATCTTTTAAACCATTTAGTAATTAATTCTTTTAATTAGATAGTTAGGATTATTAGCATTCATAATTATTATTGAAATGTACTGAATTTTTTCTGTCATTTTATTGAAGTTGTCTTGAACATTCTTTGTTCATTTCTTCCTCTCCTATTCACCTTTGTGGTTTGTTGGTTTACTGATAAATGATATTTGTTTTTTTCCTATTTCTCACTTGTGTATCTAGTTTTCTAGTGGGATTGGGATTTATTCTTTCATGTGCTTGGTGGTAATTAGCTTTCTTTCACTTCTGGGTGTAGGATTCCTATAAGCATCTTTTGTGAGGTGGGAAGTAGTCATGAATTCCCTTAATCTATTATTTTCATAAAATATCTTTATTTCTCTTCAAAATTTTGAAAGCTAGCCTTGCTGCATATAGGAATCTTAATTGTTAGTTATATTTTCAGGAGCTGAAATATATAATTCCATGTCCTAATAGTCTTTATAGACTTTATAGACTATTTCTTAACAGACTTTATGGACTATTTCTAACATAGAAATCTTATGTTAGTCCAATGGGTTTATCACAAATATGACTTGTTACTTCACTATTTTAATTTTAATACTCTTTCATTTGTTCTTTTGATGGCTTGATTTTAATATTTTGTGTAGAGGTTCTTTTCTATTCATGTCTATTTGGTGTTAGAAGGGGCTCCTGTAACTGTATGCCTATGTCACTCCCAAGCTGTGGGAAATTTTCTGCTATTATTTCATTGAATAGGTTTTCTAACTCCTTAAACTTTATTTCTTCTCCATTGGGTAGGCCAGTTATGCAGACATTTGATCTTTCAATTGTGCCCCAAAGATCTTGAATGTTGTCTTTATCCTTTCTTATTTTTTTTTCTTTATATCTGTCTGGATGTAATATTGCAAAGGACCTGTCAGGTATTCTTTCCTAGTCTGTTGTTAAGACTTCAACTGAACTCTTAAATCTAACTTTTAGAATTTTTCATTTCTAAGATTTGTTTGGTTCTTTTGCCAAAGTCTCTTTTTGCTGAATTTCTCATTTATATTTCTTCAGTGTTTTTTTTAATTTCATTTAAATATTATCTGAGTTACCTTGGATTTTATTGAGTTTTTAAAAAATAACTCTTTTGGATTATTTTATGGACGTTTTACCTATTCAATATCATTGGAATCTGTCACTAGAGACTTAAGAACTTTTGGAAGTGTCATGTTATTTTTTCATATTTCTTGGGGTTTTGTGTTGAAATCTGTGCATCTGTTGGAATGGATGTTTTTTTCTGCTTTTATGTGATGACCTTAGCAACTGGATTTTTCCTGATGTGTCTTGGGGTATTGGTTTGGTGTGCAAAGTTGAGTTTATTTCTAGATGTAAAAATGTGTTATTATTTCCCTGCATCTTCCATGTGTTAAGTGGGTTTGAGCACAGTGTTCATATATCTTAATGATTATGCTAAAATTAAATAATTTAAAAACCGCATTGTCTAAAAAAATTAAAATATTATCAACTTTTGACTTTCTGGTTTAAGCAATTGATGATAATTCTTGAATTGATTATTGTACTAAGAGTTGTAAAATGGTGGCTTTCTAATTCCATCTTTCCTGCAATATTGACTATCTTTAATTTTTTTGTAGAGAAGAATTTTCCTACACTTACTCGCATACTGCTTAACTAGACATTGTACAAGGGAAGCTTAATTCTTTCCATCAAATTGTAACATTTAGAATAGAAAGTTGATGACTTAGCAAATACCAATGTTAAATGTGTTGGAGAGGAAGAGGCTGATAAACACAAGGAGGGAAGATTTTTTTTTCTCTCTCTTTTTCTCTCGTTAGTTCTATTGTGAATTTGTCATTCTATATCAATACATATATATCTACTTCATTAATTTCAAAAACATAGTGTTTAAACTGTCTTGTTTATCATGAACAGTAAGTGACTGTACTAAAATTTCTAGTTTACTATAAATGTACTGCAATTTTTATCTTTAAAAACTCTTTCGTTTTCTCTGTCTCTATTTTTCTTTCTATCCTGACTTAATAAAACGTCCACAACATATGTTCTGATTCTACTATAGTTTTTTACTTTCCTCTTTATTTCCCAATGCAGTGCTTTCTGAATGAAAAATTGTATGCTGGCTTTAACAATGTTATTAACTAACAAAAGAGAGATTATTGACAGTAACTAAGTATTAAAAATATTTAATCAAGAATGAAAGATTAAAAAGATTTGTAACTATGTAGTAAAGGATTTGACCTTGTCCAAAATGAAGTTAAGCCTTGGTACAGTACTTAAGAAGCAACAAGTATCAAACCTGATAGAAGTATCTTTGTTTAAGTAGAAGGCTGTCCATGATGAGTCTTAAGTAAGGGAAAATGGGATGGTCATACTTGATAGCCTTAGGTTGGGGCAGCTTATGCAATAAAGAACAATAATACAATTTGGGGTCTTTTGTTTCTCAAACTAGAGACTTAGACAAACAACAT
Source organism: Callospermophilus lateralis (assembly GCF_048772815.1). Lineage (NCBI taxonomy): Eukaryota > Metazoa > Chordata > Mammalia > Rodentia > Sciuridae > Callospermophilus > Callospermophilus lateralis. The sequence goes on from NC_135308.1 coordinate 131,093,686, forward strand.
GGGTAATAAATAAATTAATCGTATTATATAATGATACAACAATAAAATTCTGGACACCAAAGTTTGAATGAGGTTTCCTAGTTTGTAATACTCTATCAACCATGGATTCTATAATAACACATCCTTAGTATAATGGAAACTATGTTTGGAATACTGCTAGACTCTGACCTTTGTTTTTCTTCCCTTGGCTGATTTTAATCCATATCTTCTACCTAATAAACCATGTTTGTGAGTATAGTTTTCAATGAGTACTATGTATCTTTCTAGTGAATTATTGAAACTACAATTGGATCTTGGAATGACCTACACTTGCACTGATATCAGAAGTGAGGGAGGGTCTTGTGGAGTACTATGTCTTTGAACTTTATAGTTTTAATAAGCTCTGGTCATGGCATAGGATAAATACAGTCTCCGATATAGTATTATTTGACTTAATAATATATTGTTTTTATGATGGTGGGGAAATGCTACATATTCAATTAAAATCACACTTAAAAATTTGGATTCTGATCTTTTCTCAGGCTAAGAGTATGTTGTATGAGATTCTGTCACAATGTATGTTGTATGAGATTCTGTCACAATGATGAATAGGAGCAGGGAGCAGCAACTCTCAGTTGGCCACATGATAATAATGGTAAACAACAAATACTTCATAGTATAAAAAGTATTTTTGATTTATGAAATTTCCAACTTTTATTGGGATGTATCCCCATCATAAATTGAGGAGCATCTGAAGTAGCTAATCAAATTGTGAGATATTTTTCTACCAAATTTTTAAAAATAAAGTCATTAGTAGTTAAATTATTACCTAAAAATGAAAGCAGTTAATACACCTCTTTTTTCATCTACTTCCTTTTAAACTCTAACAGTTCAACTATTAATAATTTCTGAATTTTTCAGTATTTCAGAACCACTGTACTTTTCCACCAAATAAAAAAAAATGGAAACAAGGAATTCTTCATGAATCCTCTAATCGTATTTTGTATAACTTGGGATCTCATGTTTTCTAATGTAAAACACAGGGGCCATTACAACAGTATTATTTATTTCAGGATCTAGGTCAGAGGCCTAATTACTGCAGTTTGCACAAAGGGAGAAGATTTGGATGGAAATTATACAATCTAGTATTCTAATTTTCCCAAACAAATGCAAATATATGGCTGCTTTAATGAATTTTTCTATGAAGTTAAATGTTTAATTTTATTCCAATTCTTGGCACTTTTTAAAAGTAGGCTAATTGAACTAATTGGTTTAATTCATGCCTTATTAATTTAGTTAAGACCAGTTTTATCTCTCTTTCAATATAATGAAGTTTTGAGCCTTGAAATAATCCATGGAAACATAATAGGAAGATGTCATAATAATTTCACATAATGGGAGATGAACTGTTGATTTAGAAACATACACAATTTTTTTATATTTAAAGAAAATTTGTGATTAAGAGAAAGGCCAGACAGCACAGTGTCTACTGTTAAACACTCATTTGTAGAATCAGACCTCTTGAAGTTGATTCCTGTTTTGAAATGACACCACTCAGAACAATTCACTTAGCTTCTGTCTCAGGTTCTTAATTTTCAAAATGCTAATAATAATTTTTATTTTCTTCTATGTTAAGTATGATGGTTATCCAAAAAATATATGTGTTTAGGGAAGTGTAAAGTGCTTAGCTTTATCACAAGTAATCACCCTCCAAAATTGTGTTTGACATTCTTTTTAAGAAACACATAAATAGTGATTTGAAAGACCATTGCAATGTAGTGCTATGGTATCATCCTACAAACAAAAAAGTTATTTTAAAATCTAATAATAGGAGATTTAGTCCTAAGTAGAATGTAAAGTACTGTTGTTTTGTTCACTGTCAAGTTCAAACTATTAACAGAAATGTGTTTTTAATCTGATCAAATAATAATTAATGCTGGCTTTCTGAGAACAATTGTTTTCAAAATAACTTTAGTATATTAAGTTTTACAAAGTTTTTCCATGTATATTATCTCATTCTTATGTCATAACTCTGAATCATAGGCAGGCCCCAAATTTATTATAATTCCATTTCTCAGATGAAAAAATTGAGGGGTAGATAAGTTACATAAATTGCTAGGTGTTATGGAAATAGTAAATAATTGATCTTGGACTACAAATTGAACTTCCTGACTTTAGGTTTCATTCAAATAGTTTAAAAGATCAGTAATTTACTCAAAAAAATTAGCTTTAAAATTAGTAAGAATACTCTCACACAGAGAGGAGTAAAATGGGTCAATGATGTCTATTATTAAAGTATTAATGTTAAACATGATCTTGCTGCTAATAGAAAAAAAGTTCAAAATCTCATGCAAAGATAAAACAACCACATCTGCTACTACAAGAACAACAAATTCTATACTGTCATCAAAGAAAATATTCTAACCAAAACAGCAAAGAGTGTCTGAAAAGATTTGTACATAGACTTTCAATGTCTCATACACAACAGGCAGCAATTTTAACCTATTTTAGACAATTGCTTCATACAAGTCTTAGAAATAGCCCAAACAGTGGAAGTGGCAAACAGCAATTTTCTTAGCTCTGTTTTCTTTGTTGTGTTTTAACATATGTTGTCATAAGATTCTTTGATTCCATTTTATTTGGAAAAGAGTCTTTGTACTGAAGCATATAATTATCAACAGCAAAGAGATATTTTCTATTGATGCTAATAACTTGGGTAATTTACATTTTCTACAGTTATCTTTATAATAAGAAATCAAATGCCTTTTTGAATAAATACTGGTTTGACAAGGCTGAAACTTTTGGGTTTACCAACAAAAGAAAAAAAAGAACATCGTTAAATCATCATTCAAATCTACTGTGAAATACAACCAATCAACAACTCTATAATTTTATAACTCAAAATTCCAACAGGAAGAATCGGTTCCCAATAATTTTGCAGCAAGCTAAAAACCTAGTCTCAGTGTTTTACATTGTCTTCAAGGGATGAAAGTTGAGCTGCAAGGATATCATTGCCAAATGCAACACTGCTTGTCATTAAACAAATACTCCTTCCTGGTAAGTTTAGCCATGGTGATTCACTTTGATTGTTAATAAAACAAAACACCTTTATTTTACGTTTTTAGAATATTAATTCAAAGTTGGCAGGAATTTACCAATATGATTATTACTGATGAAAACAAGCTAATAAGATGAATGAGATTTATGTGATTTGCATAAACATGTGGGAAGCTGGAAAGATATTATAAGGTTAATCATTTTTACAAAGCAATGGTAGACATGCAAAATTAAGTCTGTTTTTACCTCACTGAAGTGAGAGAGAGAATTACAAGAACCAAAACTGAATTGTTTGCAAAGGGGTCTACCAAAACAAATGATTTTCATTTTTAGAATTTTGAAAAAAACTTAATAACTTTTGCAGTGGTCTCTTTTTTGTACATCTGCAGCTTTTCTGTATGGACATGGCCATTTTAATTGGAAGTGAAAATTGACAGTCATTTCACTAATTCTACACATCAATGGCCCTAGACTTTCAAATGAATATTGATATTTGCTCCCTTTACGTAAATTCCTTAATAAGTACAATCTCTCATTTTCCAATTGTTTTTCTGATCATTTTCAGCTTTTTACATTTCTTTAAAACTAAATATAGCTGAATTGTACATGGATTTCAGAAGTTTCCTAAGTTTTCACCCTTGTAAAGTTTTAGGGAAACATATTATTTCTGAATTTTTTTCTGAGTGACCAAAGTCATAACAGAAAGGGTTAGTGTCATGCTTATATCTCCTCCTTTTGAATTGGTATTACTAAAATAACTTTATAGATTTAAATAAGGACATATGACATATACATGTTGTTTCAGTTGGTAAGGTTTGTAATAAATTGGCTTTATCTAATTTGCTGTGGTAAACTTATGAGAACTCCCTGAGTCTACCATGACACACTAAAAATTTTTGGTTAGTTTTATTGAGTCAATGTCATGTTCTACGTGATCTTGTTCTTAGTCTATTTAAGCTCTTAAACAGGTAGTTTCTACTCCCTTAGTAGCTATTTCCTTGGGGAAAAAAATCCTTCTGATAAAATCCCTCTGTCTTCCTTTCTCTCCAAATAAAAATCTATTCATCACTATGATATCAGTGGTTTCCCTTCATTCATTTTGCAAAGGAAATATTTCTATTACTTGTGATTGGTCATGCTTACCCTCCACTGTTTGTTTATCAATAATACATTCTCCTTTGTTCTTCCTTTCTTTCCATTGACTATAAACATTTTCATTTCTCTACCATTCTAAGAAGGTTGTCTCTCAGTACTGCTCCAACTCATTCAACTTTCACCCTCCCATCCTTTGGTTGACAGACTTCTCAAAAGAACATTACTTATCATCTCGTCTCCCTTCCTAAACTTCTAATTGACTCATAAATTCTGTTCATCACAGTTATTATCCTTGCTTTATAGTTTATTGAAATCATCTTTGCAAACATTTCCAGTGATCTTCTTATTGTAAATCTAATTAATTCATATAGGACAAAATCCTTCCTGCTTTCATTAAACACCTGACACAGTTGACCACCTCCAATCTAAACATTTAAAAACTCACTCTCTCTCTCTCTCTCTCTCTCTCTCTCTCTCTCTCTCTCTCTCTTATTCTGACTTTCATGGGGTCTCTCTCTCTCTCTCTCTCTCTCTCTCTCTCTCTCTCTCTCTCTCTCCGCCCTTCTGTTCAGTGACTTGATTTCTGCTTGATTTCTGGATTCTCATATTTCTCTTTCTCTCTGCTTCTTTTCAGCCTCTTATTTATTTATTTTTTTTTTTAGGGTAGCTTCCACCTATGCTTAGATTTGTTCATTTTTTCCAACTTTTCCTTCATTCCCATGCATTAAATGTACTGGTTCTTTAGCCAATTTAAATATTGTTGCAATGATAACATGGAATAATATATGTGATGCGATGGCCATGATCCATATGTCCCTAAACCCCCAGAAGTAAATCTAACTCCTCTCACTGTCCCACGTTCTGCTGCATGTTAATTGTATTTCATTTTTCTATGTAATTTCTTTCGTTTTTCCTTAGAAAACAAACTTCAGGGATAGGCTGATTGTAGATGAGATAAAATTAAATGTTAATTTCCTTAAGATAATTCTATGTGAAAGTTGCTCAATGCAGTGATTAGACTAAGCATACATCGAATAAAAGAAATGAAAAAAAAAAAAAAAGGATAGCTCAGGCTACAACTAAGCATGTGAGTTCTTTTTATATATAATGCAGTCATGTGGAAAAAGCTTTTAAAATAAACACGTCTGTGTATTCACTGCAAATTAGTCTGTCAATTAAATTTTTAAAGGCGCTTCTGAATAATCCATTTTGTCTCACTTAATTAAATAATTAAAGAAGTATATGGGCTTCAACTAAAGGAGAACAGATTGTTAGGATATTATCTATTCCTCTCTTTGCACTGGCATTTTAGTGCACTTTTTGTCGTTTTTCCAATTTTAGGCAATAACAAAGATGCTTTGCAAGAAATAAAGAATTTATGGTATTTATTGTATCTAAATAATTTGGATTCACTTTTTTAGAATGATAAACTAGAAAATGTCTTCATTGTTAACACAATCAATCTATGTGGGGGCATTCACACCAAAAATGTACAGCAAATTTTCATTACACATATATTTTTATTTATAATATTTTGACTCCTACATTTTTATCTGTCATTCTTAAAAGAACATACAAAATGCTGTATAGTTTGTTAATTTCTGTTATTGGGTCTTGATAGTTTTGAGAAATCATAATGATTCTTTTAAACCTAAACTTTAATTACAATATCTTGACCATCATATGCTTTTTTTTTTTATCTTTAACTTTTCAAAATACCCCTTATCTGTTAAAATTGAAAATCAGATAGTCCCTTTTCTCCATAGAAACTTCTGTTGGCTCACTACTATCTACAAGGCAAAGTCTAGGCTCCAGTACCACTCAGCTCAGATCTTCCTGTCTCTGCAACCTCAATCCCATCTCTGCCCACTTCCCCTCTCTTACACTAAGTCCATCCCATAAGTTCTTTTCTGCTACTGCTTAAATTCTGGGTAAAATCCTTTATTTCATTATGAAGACTTTTGTAACACCATCTAGTCTTTCTCATTTCCAGACATACACTTCCTTTTGTAGTTCTACTAAATTTTGTACCTACTTTCATTTTCAGGTAAGTCATATTTTATTATAGTTGTATTTATTACAGTAAAATATACATATCATAAAATTTACTAGACACCTTTAAGCTTGCCATTCAAAGTACATTCACATTGATATACAACTATCACCATGATCCAAATTGAAATATAATACACATTAGACACTAACTCTCCGCTACAATTAAAACACATCTATTTCCCATATTACACTAGAGAGCAGAACTAATTCTTTGTTTTATTTTTACCCAATGCTTAATGCAATATCTGACAAACAAAAGATGTCTAATAAATGTGAACTGAAGTGTCATAATCAAAATAGCATATCAGATCATTGTGCTAGCTAACCATATCAGATCATATCGACTTTCCTGCTCTACCTCACCTCAACCCTTATTTTAACCAAAACAAACAAACAAACAAACAAACAAAAAACACAGAGAAACAAGAAACAAACAAACAAGAAACAATGACATACTTTCAAGGGATTTCACATTACCAAAAGAAAATGAAGCAAACAAAAACAAAAAACAACAATAACCAAAAAAAAAGGAAAAAATATAGATAGATAGATAGATAGATAGATAGATAGATAGATAGATTTAGGTATTGATATTTCTAGCACTTTCTATTTTCACAAAGTATGAAATCCAAAATTTTAGCATGGCATTCAGAGTTCTTTCAACCTTTTATCTTCCTCTTTCACTGCTTTACACCCCTGACTCTTATCAACACATCATCTATTTTTGAAAAGGGGAGTTTCCGGTTTTCCTAATCATTCTGTCTTCTCAGCTGACATGCTTTCTCAGTTTTGAAGATGTCATAGTCTTCTTCCTAGGGAATGTTCACACAAATTAGTGTTCTTACCCTTTGCCTCGTAATAAATGCTCTCCTCCTCTCCTTTGCATTTTGTACCTATATTTTGATTGCGTTTTTATTATATCTTAGTTATGTGGTTTTATGCCTGGTTCTTTTAATACAGGGTAAGTTAATGAAAATGTGCATAATAAATAATAATAAAGATTTATTTTATTTTATCCACTGTCTTTTTAGAAACTCCTCAAATTTTCTGCACATTGTTGGCGCTCAATCACACACTGAAAGAAAAAAATAAAATACCTTGTCCATTTTGTACAAATGATCAACATATTAATTGAGCATGTCTGAGTTTATTCCAACTATTCACTTAGGAGATAGCTATGGAACAATTGAATATATTGGTCAAAATGAACTATATACAGGGCAGTTTGACAAATATACTTTGATTACAAGGCTCAAATCACTGTATTGAGTGAAATAAATATAAATGAAAAATATGTAGTCTATTGTTTAGGAAACCAATAACCTAGGCTTAGTCAAGTATAAAACTAACTGTAATAATTTGTTAAAGACCCATATTATGTGCTTAAGTAATGAAATTTATCAAGTTCAACTATGGAGCAAAACTAGTTGATGAGGAACCGTAAAATATTGCATTAAATGGCAATGTCTAAATGTAAGCTTGTTCACAACAAAGGAAAAAAATCAAGAATGTTAAGAGAGATCCTATAGAATGGTACAAAATCTTATCCACCTGCACCTCAGATAAAGCATTAATCTCCAGGATGTATAAAGAACTCAAAAAATTAAAACCAAGAAAATAAATAACCCAATCAATAAATGGGCAAAGGAACTGAACAGGCACTTCACAGAAGAAATATGACTGTCAACAAATATATGAAAAAGGCTCAACATCTCCAGCAGTTAGAGAAATGCAAATTAAAACTACACTGAGATTTCATCTCATTCCAGTCAGAATACAAGTAACAATAAATGTTGGTGAGGATATGGGGAGAAAGGTACACTCATACATTGCTGGTGGGACTGAAAACTGGTGTAACCACTTTGGAAAGTAGTATGGAGATTTCTCAGAAAACTTGGAATGGAACCACCACTTGACCCTCTCATTGGTATTTACCCCAAGAATTTAAAATCAGCATACTATAATGATGCAGCCTCATCAATGTTTATAGAAACTCACTTCAAAAGCTAAACTGTAGAACCAGCCTAGGTGTCCTTCAAAAGATGAATGGATAAAGAAAATATGATATATATACACAATGGAGTATTACTCAGCCATAAAGAAGAATGCAATTATGGCATTTGCTAGTAAATATATGAAACTGGAGACTACCATGCTAAGTGAAATAAGTGAATCCCCAAAAAACAAAAGCCAAATGTTCTCTCTGATGTGTGAATGCTAACTTATAACAAGGGGTGGGGGCAGTAGGGAAGAATAAAAGTACTTTAGATTAGACACAGGTGAATGAAGGGATGGGAGATGGGATGGGAATAGGAAGGAGAGTAGCTGCATTGGACATTACTTTCCTATGTTCATACACGAATACATGACCACTGTAATTCCTCGTCATGTACAACCAGAAGAATGAGAAATTGTATTCCATGTATGTATAATATGTCAAAATGCATTCTACTGTTATGTATAACTAAAAAGAACAAATATAGAAAAATATTTAAAAAAATAAAAATTAAAAAATGACCTTAGAAGAGGAAGTATGATTTTGACTGATGGATTGGTGTTGTGGAGACATTCCAGGGGACACATTTACATGAGTGACATTTTGAGCCTGGAAAATTGACTGCTTTCAAAACCAATGCATGGTCTCATTTAATAAGACCTTAGAAGGACTGTCAAGACAGGAAGAGTAATGAGAGTTAAAACTGCATTTGTAGGTTAGGGTCATTGAAGAGGTTTTTGATGGCATATTACAAGTATATGGAATATGTCCTATCATTAACATACATTAATATTACATATATCACTGTTATTAATATAGAGTATATTGCATGTAACTCTATTTTATAGGTCAGAATTATTATGCTTTGGATGTGAGGTAGCCCCTAAAATCTCATGTGTGAGACAATGCAGGAAGGTTTAGAGAAGAAATAATTGGGTTATAAGAGCTTTAACTATGAGTGAATTAATCTACTGATGGGATTAAGTTAGTAGTAACTGAAGGTGGGTAGGGTGTGGTTGGAGGGGTTGGGCATTGAGGGCATGCCGTGGGGTGTATATTTTGTATCTGGTGAATGAAATATCTCTCTCTGTGCTACTGATCATCATGTGAGCTGTTTCCCTCCACCACACTCTTCTGCCATGATATTCTGCCTTACCTTGAGCCCTGAGAAATAGATCCGGCTGTGTATGGACTGAGAACTCTGAAAGTGCAATCCCCCAAATAAAATTTTCCTCCTCTAAAATTGTTCTTGTCAGGTCTTTTAGTCACAGCTGAGAAAAAGCTGACTAAAACAAGAATATATTACAAAAAAACTAATTGAGGTTCAAGTTTAACCCTTCAGAATTATAGAGTAGAAAGGGATAGTAGACAAGGATAGATAAAAACCTACTGCAAGAGCCCAGGTGAGAATTAAAAGACATCTGAACAATTACAATCTTAGTACATATGGGAAAAGATGAGAGTAGATGGATGTGAGGAACAATGGAACAATCCATTTGTATGTATAGATTGGAAGTGCCTGAATGTAGAGAACTGTGACAAAATCTCATATTACCACATCATGAAATAGAACAGAACAGTAGTACATTAAGAGAAATAACTCCTTTTGTTTCATTTGTTAAGTAATTATACCTCCTAACTGCCAGAATTATTGTGCTAACATATACATATTTAGCAGAAAGCCTAGAGATTTAGTCAATAAACATTATTAAATGTTCAATAAAATTACCTAGTAATAATGTTATTAATGAAAATAACTGACTTTAAAATGTCTTTGTTATTTTATTTTTTTAAGAATAATTAAAAGTCATAAAGTAAAATCCAAACACTTCAGAAATATATGGTATAAGTAGTTTCAAACTTATAGATTAAACATTTTTCTCTTATAGAATAGAAAATATACACTATTATTATTTCTATTTGTAAAACAAAACTGGGATCATTCTATACAACTTTACCCTTTTTATGTAGAAGAATATTTTGGAGCTATTCCCAGAACAACACAGAAATATTTCTTGTTCTGTTTAATAAGGCTACTTACTTTATTACATTAGTGTTCCTATATAGAATCTAAGAAAACATTGGGAAAACTAGGTGGAGGTTCAGGCCCAATTAAAGCAGATGATAACTTTGTGTAAATTAGAAAACATTTTCCCATAGGTGTTTACAATTTTTCTGGTGCATGCACTGATTCGCCAACTCTGAGCTGAATTTCGATCCCTGCCTTTGTTTCCTGATGGACACTTGTGACAGAGAATAATATATGGAACCTGTCAAGTGGTCTTTGAAATCTCTTCTGGAACTTAGAAGGCAGCATGAATCTCAAGCTGTAGAGTTTGGTTTCTTTTCAACAGAAATCATAGTTGAGGCCTTGGATGGGTAAGAATAAATGAGAAAGATAGAAGTGCTCCAAGGAGAAGATTATATAAAAACAATTATCGAAGAACGATAATTACAAATCCATCTGTGAGAATGGAACAAGGGGATCCAGAGATAACGAAAAAATAATGCATAAACAATAAAATAATCTCTATTCAAGTCACATCGTAAACTCTAATCTGTCAGCTTTTTGGGCTACATATTCACATGTATGTATGAATATATCAAGGTATCACTCACAATCTGAGTCTCTGCTCTCTGTTTTCTGTTTTCTAAATTTGGGAACTGAATTCATTCAGAAAACTGTTTGGATAAATTCCCTGCTGTCTGAACTGTCACTCACCACCAGAAACTGAAGAAGCAGACAGATTCTGACAACATAAGGTACTCACTCTCCAAACTTACATACTATATGAGCCCAAGACACAAGTGAATTTTAAGGCGCACTTGTATATACATTTAAATTTCATTTTAAAATCTGGAGCATCCAGTAAAATTTCCTCCAGCCCATTGTTTATTCAGCCATATGCAGGAATTTAGTTCTAGTGGTTAATTATTGTATCTACATTACATATTTTTGTTGGGCTCTTAATAATGTGCTCTTGAACAGATTTAATTTTATTGCCATGAAAATTGTTTTCTTAAATATTTTCAATTGCTTCTTCTAACAAAAAAACTTCACCAAGTTTCCCCTTTCTAAAGCTGATAATAGTGTGATTTTTCCTAAACTTATTTTGTCAGGTTTCTAAATTTATCTTGTTTTCAGTATATTAAGTTTTACTTATAGAGATTTATTGTACTACTTGCTATTAGTACAAGAATGAAGGATTCAAATTTTAGTGTCATGATGTTTTAGCATTTAATTTTGAAATATTAATTTTACTATAAAGTAAAAGTTCACATTTTTACTTTCTTAAAAATACTAATTATTTCTAAGAATGTTTTCATTAGAAAATATTTTTTGCTGGGTCTGTGACTTCTTAACTAGGGTTTCTGTTTAAGACACATGGATATTATAAACAGCAATGAGAAGAAAACATAGTTAAGTTAATAATAAGTACAGCAAATGTTTTCCTCTTACTTTAAAAATTGTTTAAAATAAAAAAGCATTTAAAAGGTTTCAGTAGATATAAAAAGAATGTTAATTATTTAAAATTTGGTTTATCTATGTATAAGATAATCAAACATGGTACTGCCTATAAGAGACTAAGAAAACAATTTAGGGCTAAAACTAAATTACAGAATCAGTTAAAGTCTCTCCGATACCTTTGTTCTCAATTGTTCTCCCATTTTAGGTATAATTGAATTAACTATTCCATTGATATTTTTGGAGCAAATTTTTAAAGCCTCACTTGAACATATGGGATATTTTTATTTCTTTAGCTAAGTGGTCTCACCACACTTTTGTTTATGATAAATACAAATTCCATCATTGCTATATTCAGTGATACTTTAACATTAGCAGTCATCAAAACTTTTGCTTACCATTATCAATAAAATATTTCGAGGGATGCACTCAATATTAGTGTACATATTTATCATATATGAAAATCAATTAACATTGATAAAATACAAAATGAATATACATGTAACACTGTCGACTTTAAACCCCAAGAGTATGTATACTCTCATTTGTAGATAATTTATCTGTTTCATATCATGTCACAATTTATACTTTTAACATGAAAGTCATTAATTTTCCTGGAACTTATTCTTCCTAGAATTAAAATTCATAATTTTTCAAAGTTTAAATTATTATTCCTGGGGTAAACATAAGTATTTATAAACTTGTCTAGTTGACCTGGTTTATGGTAAATAACGTGGGAGTTTGTACTGGACATGATTTTTTGTGTTGTTTGAAATGTATATTTGTGTACACCATGTGTATGTAAATGTTATCTTGTTAGGAATATCTTTTTATAAGACTTATCATTGCTGATGCTAACTTCTTATACACTTAATTACTAAAAGCAGAAATATTTGCTGAATAATTTTAGTTATGTCTACTACTAGAAAAACCAATGTTAACTTACTAGAGTTTACTTCTGGGGGCAAAAGTTGCCTTATAAGTAAATGTGAAATGATGAGTTTATTTTAGTTGCTGAAAATATTTGTTTCATGGGATATGTGTTGTATTTATGTGTTATGCAAGCTCATTTATGCACTAAAAATTAAAAGAAGCAAAACCTTCTAAAATGAAAGCAACTCTTTAAATCTTGAAGAGAAAATTTAAAATGTTTTCTTAACAGTTTGGAATTAGAGCAAAATATGTGGATCAATAAAGCCACTAGACATGGGCACATGGTTTTTGAAGATATTAATAGGAAGGAACTGAGGGAGAAATAAGTGTGTGTGTGTGTGTGTGTGAGAGAGAGAGAGAGAGTGAAAGAGAGAGAGAGAGAGAGAGAGAGAGCGCCTGTGTGTATCTAAAGAGTTAACTTCATTTATAAGATTTTCTAAATTTAACAGATATTTGACATATTTTCAAATATGGGGGCCATATTTTGCTTCTTGAAAGGACTGGTATTCTGAAAGTAGTTTTCCTAAGCCTCTATCTTACTAACTTTTGATAATTATCCTTTGGTCTTCTAGTGACAGAGCTTACTAACTCTTGATAATTATCCTTTGGTCTTCTAGTGACAGAGCTTAATAACCAGAAATCAGAAAGCAAAATTTTGGAAACTAGTTTGAAAAGGCCTTGTTCAATGGCATATGCAGAATGTAATTTATTTATTTTTTTGTGACAGTTTTAATAAAAGTGACGTGAAACACAAGGGACATAATGTTAGCGATATTGCACCTCAAAAGAGGAGAAAGTGCAGTATGTTACCTCCTGATTAGCAGCAGCTAGTTCTTCTTCCAGTGCAGAGACTCTTTCTAAAGAAACCCTCAGTCGCTCCCTTACCTAGAAGAAAAATCAAAATATGTGCAGTAATGTACATCCCATGCATATTAAACTGTGCTGAACCCATCATTAACATCATCAGAGACAATTTGGCAAATAATAAAGTATTTATAGCCCTAAGTGCCCAGAATAATAAACTTGGCAGGAATACTATGAATACATTGTCACCTCGTAGAATCACTGTATCAAGGGATTTTCTTGTAAGCAAATCCTTTTGATGGTTCACTGATAGAACTTCCGATGGGGTTGGAGATTGACTGGTCTTGTTCTCAATTCTGATTCATAGTAAAGTATATTATGAATTCATCTGAAAAATAGTCACTGATTAAGCATAAAAAATAGGCAAATTTTTCTGTTTCTTTAAAATAAGTAAATTTCCATTTGATGTTTATATTGTAACATAAAAATGATTTGTCTAAAAGCAAAGTGTCCTAAGAAGCTGAAACATGTTTATTACTCCTATGTTTTCTATTAGTTTGAAATCTATATAATTTTTGAGGGATTTCAAAGTGCTTTAAAATTCCCAACTATCTTTCAGATTTCAAAGGCTGAACCATATATTTTGGAGAACCAAAAACTGCATCTTTCAGTTTGAAAGTAATTATGATTAACAAATATTTCACACATAAATGAAACTCCAAGAAGTTTCTTTGACTATGGCTTTTCTCTAGCTTCTAAAATTGTCTTATGGGTTGTATGTTTAAACCTATAGATGTTCTCTACATTGTATTTATCACAAGTAAAATATTTAGAGAAAAATTGCTGAATCAACATGAATGACTACAGTGGTTTGGTTTTCCTTCAAAAACATCAAATTTACAATATTAAGATGCAGTTGATCATGAATTTTAATTACTTAGGAATTAAAATTTTTCCATGTTCATTTACAGTCTTTATGTAGTGAATATTTATTTTAATGTTATAATCATATTTCTTTATACTTTAATTTTGACAACGTATGAATTAAATGGTATTTTTATTGTTTTAATAATATTTAACTGGAAATATAGACTAAGTATATAAAATATATAAACACCAGATACAAACAAATTTTAAAGTTGGAGTTGTAATATTATATTTTCAGTTAAAAATCAAAGGCCAGTAATGTCCTATTAACCTAGAATCTATAATTAGGAATAAAAATTCTCAATCAGACATTTTAATACTGAATTATGATTACATGTACTTTCAGGTGATTGGGGGCACTCGACTCCTTAAATACATCTTAATTAAGCAAGAAAAATATTTGAGTGGGGTTTCAACATTAATTATATTTTGTTATGCTCCAATTCTTTGAAAAGTAATAATACATGCATAAATGAACATTTAATATCAAAAACAGTTGCATGGAATCTTTCTAGCTGTGCCAGCTTAAATGCTAGCTTTCTGTGTTATTGCCAAATATCCAGTTGTTTATGAAAATGCATAGAATTAACACTGATTAATAAGTAAACAATAAATGATTAGAAATTTTTGATAATTTAATTTGGAGAATTTTTTTAAATGACAAATTTTCGGAGAGATAAAATAGAAGCAATTATCATAAAGCCATGAAAATGAGAAGGATAACCACTATGTGCAATGCAGATATCATAAAAATATTAATAGTCATGCCTGATATTTAATGGGGATGATTATGAAGTTTTATATCTACTTCCTAAAATATCAACTAAATAAGGGTGTTCTAAGATTGTCTAGGAATTCTGTCTGATGAGAACAGCAATGCAAAGTCACTAAATACATGATAATGCTCTCTGTATGCAACACTGATCAGCTCATACATGGAGTGCTGTAAGGGTTAAGGTGCCAACTTTGGAAGACAGAGATGCACTGGAATGTTTCCAACAGAGTCAATCAAGCCACATAAAGAATGACTGAATCCAGGCTGTATTGTAGGTGAAAACAGCTTCCCGACTTTTGCTAAACTGAAAATCTTAGAAACTATTCTAATCTGTATTCTATTTACCACAAGTGGAGCATTTTATAGTCTTATTATATTGAAACTTCAGGGAATAAAAATTATTGAGCTTATCCAACAATATGAAAATGGAATAATCATCCCTCAATAAATTTAGAGATGTTTTTATAAACTATATGACCCAAAAAGTAATGAATCTAAACTGTCTTCATAAGCAAATAAAAATGATCTGTGTATATATATATTGAATTAATAATATGAATTTAAGAATTGATGCTGTAAATATCAATACAATATGATATAAATACTTACATTTATATGAGGATGAATTATTCTCTGTACATTTAATTTCTGGACAAGACTCAGGCAAATGAAACATGTCAGTTTCATCTTGCTCTTACCTCTACTAAATTTGGGAAGGAGAAAGTGGAGGGATCCAAAGAACTAATCTTTCCAGGGCACAAAGAATTCTAACATTTTACTTTATTTACATGGCTTGAACTGAATTGATAGAAAAAAATAGTCTCTCTGACAAGACTTTTAGCTTCTACTCTGCTCTGAGCATGGCACTAACAGAACACTATAGTTATCTTTGTTTTCGAATAGTTTTTTTTTTTTCTTGTGAAGCTATCTAGACATGATTGACATAATATAAAATTATAGTTTAAACATTTTTCTAAATGTAAGGACACAGTTAATATAGCCCTATTTTAACTTTTTTTGGACTTTTTAAAATGATTGAACCACTTCAATTAATCTAATGTCTGTATACTCTTTCCCCTAAGATAAAATGATTGGTTATTTGTTGAACTATTGTAGTAGTAACTCTCAACTCCATATTATTTATTTACCTATAGAATTTTTCACTTTTCTTTCCATCTGTTATATTGACTTTCTTCAAAATAGTATGAAAAATACTAAGGAAAGCATTTTTCCAAAAGCTGTTTCAAGGTCATAGAAATTTTACCCCTGAAGATTAATATAAAACAAGTCCCTGAACATGACAAATGTATTTCAGGATGAAGAGAGATCTTGATGGAAGAAACACAAATTCCAAATTGAAATTATGGTATGGCATAATGGGTGTCATTTTGGGGATTATCAATCCTATAACACAGCATTTTTGTGAGGAAATCTCCTTATACTACAAGTCAAATTATTTTGACTTGTGATATTAGGTCCTGGAAGTATAATAGGAAGGCATGTGTCATTACTATGTTTTGACCATGTATGTCTAATACATCTGGTATTTAATAGTCAATGGTTTCTGAGTAACACAGGGATATTTCTGAAAAACACAGGGATATTTCTCATTTCCTCCAACCCTGGTAAACTTAATAGAGGATGATATCAAGATTACTGCTGATCTCAGTTGATTGTGAAAATTCTACCCTACAACTCAGTGGCTGTATAAATAAATAAACATCAATAATGAAGACTGCCAGTCAGGGTCATTGTCCATAGTTATACTCAATCTTATATAGTTTATTTGGTTATTTATATTCTAAACTTTCTGTGATAAAGTTGGTAGTTTCTTATCCCCAATACAGGTTAATTATATCTTTTTTATGGCTTTTATCTGTGTTTTAGCATAACAGCCACAATGCTTAGATTAGAATATTGCAATTGCTTCTTTATGTCTATAGCTTTGTCCCTCCCCATCTCCACAAAAATCTGTGAGCTACTCTTAGTTGGGGAAACTGTCTACAAAGGGACTTATGCACACATTAATTCCTCCATGACTAAATTAAATGCTATTTAAACAAACATCTGGATCAATAGTGATGGCAATGTCTATTTAGTTTGAAAGTTTTAGCAAACGCTGAAATTTACTCATTTTAATAATAATGTTTATTTTTTGAGAACTTTGCATAAGCTATGCACTGGCTAAAAGCTAGATTATATCCAAGCTTCATGGTAACTCGAAGATAGTTACTGATGTTACTCTCATCCCAAAGAAGAAGAAAAATGATGCTCAAAGAATTGGATCAACTGTCTATGTTAGTCCACTCCAGATCTCAGGCTCATAACCTTCTTTCTTTGGGCTATTGAACATTCCATTAATTGATAATCTATTCAGTTGCCCCTAAACTTACCAGTGACCAGTGTGCTTCTGTTTCAGTTAATAATAGTATTATAACTCCTAGGGCCATATTAAAGAATTCTTCATTTAATTATGCTAAACTCATAGAACTTCTGTTTAGCAAATTATTTCTAGATTATAAATTCTGCAAAAACTATTTTCTTCTTCAATGAACTCACCTCATCAGGATATTTGTCTCAAATCTGTTTATTTCTTTCAGTTCTAGTAAATAATTTTCTTTATAAAAGCATCCCTCAAGTGATGTCAGAGTGCTCTTAGGGAACATCCAAAATCACACCTTTTCTAGTACCTTGGTCTGTCCCTTAAAACGTTAAGCCAGGTGTAGTGGTGCATGCCTGTAATCCCAGTGGTTTGGGAGGCTGAGGCAGGAAGAACCCAAGTTCAAGATCAGCCTCAGCAACTTAGTGAGGTGCTTAGGACTTAGCAAGACCCTGTCTCAAAATAAAACATAAAAAAGGGCTGAGGATGTAGCTCAGTGGTTAAGCACCCCTGGTTTGAATCCCTGGTACCAAAGAGAGAGAGAGAGAGAGAAGAAAGAAACTGTTAAATTTTCTCAGAACCAATCCATGTTCTTCTTAGAGCTATAAGAAGAGTTATATCATGTGTTATATATATAATATACATATTATGTGTTATATATAAATATAATATACATGTATATATATATAGTGTGTGTTAATATATAGAGTTATATTGTGTGTTGACCATGCTGTCTTCTGTAACTTTCTCTACTTATAAACAAAGAACAAAACAAAACAACAAAAACCTCATTCTTTAGTTCTCAAATAAAAAGTCACTTCCTCTTGAAACATTCTCTACTTTCTTGTCTGTGAAGTACAATTTGTCACTGCCTTTTTGTGATTTTATATTATATTATGCACATCTATTTTTGGTATTGCTTGTTATTGATATGAATATTGATATGAGTCTCCAGTCCTATGAACCATTCATTCATGAGAAGAATGCCTTTTTTATCTTTGTGTGCCAAATAACTGCCAAGGAGTCTGGCACAAAGTAAATATTCTATTAAGTCTTACAAATTTTTAACAATGCCTTTTTGTGATAAAAGAGGGAATATAATAGGAAACTAAACATTAAACATATTAAATGATTATTTGATAGTATGTTTAACATAGATCTTTATATAATATCCATTCATGTTTTATTCAAAGTTATTAAAAAATCAGTTTCTTCTCATGGCTAAAATGAAAGATGAGATACGATTTCTTCTTAATCATCTAGAAGACAGAATTATAGTTATCCTTATGCACATACTCCACATAATTCCCTTCTCCAAGAACATCTGAAAGACTGATGATAAAAATATATAGGTATATAAATATTAAATAGAACAAAAATGTCTGCATGCTCAAAAATTAGATATAACTGGGCAATAATCCCTAGTTTGAATTTTAATCCTCAGAACTTGTCATATATTTTATAATAAAGTGTCCCAATTCCCACTGTATTAAATCCCAAAGGCTTATTAATTTTTAAAGTTCATTCTTTGAAATTTCACAAAATTGAAATCATAAACCTTACTAATCTCCAAAGGATATTATCATCATATTGGCTTATATATGAGTAACAACTAAGAGAAGCTTAGAGCTACTTTTAAAAAGACCTAAAAGCAAGTTTTTCTTCTAATACCTTATGCTGTTACATGCAGAGACTCTTAAAAATGTATATTTGAAACTAAGATATTAGAGACCTAACAAAATGGAATGCTACTAATATGAATGTCTAAAAGTTAAAGTAGACCAAATTTGCACTACAAAATAGGTGTAATTTTCGGGTAGTGGTCTCTTATTTTGGCATCTATAGACATGCATTTCAGAGAGAGAAATAGAGTGAGGTTGGAAAAGAGACAGAAAGAGAGGCTGAATGACATTACACAATATTAAATTTCAAATGGCCATCTGGACTAGGGCCATAATGTACCATAATAGAGGTATAATTTGAATAAGCCACAGATTCAGTGGTATAAAGAAAGAACATGGTCATGAATATTACAAAGATATACACAATAACACATTTTCATTTTTAAAAATGTTTTTTTTTTCCATGTAACTCTGATGAGTTCCTCTGAACTGACTGGCTGGAGGAGTCACATGAGTCATTGGGTAAAGACAAAGACCTTCATGCTAATAACAAAAGCATGGGTCAGCTTGAAATCTTTTGTCCATACTATACCTTTTCATCCAAGGCCTTGTGGTGCTCAAATAAAGATTTCAGCGCCTTGAGAACCTCAACTTCACTGGACACTCCCGAGGGTGACTGAGCTTGCCGTTTTACCACCGTCATTCTTAATGACCGTTCATGCCGTGACACAAGGCACTCCAAATGCTCCAGTAGCAGCTATGGGATTGAACAGAAAATGAGATCGTCTTTTGGATACAATTAATCTGTAATTATAACTGATTTCTTCCTTCAACTATTACAGGCTTACGTAGTACACAGTGATAACCTCAGATAGTACAATGGGTAAGAACCTAGTAACACAATGCTGTCTAAACCAGGGTTTATAAAATATGTTAAAGACAAGTTACATTTCAATCATTTTACAAGTTGCTGAATCTAAAAATATAATGTAAATGTTTAGCAGATTTAATAATTTCAGTATGGGTTCCACGGAAATAGAACATTAGATAAAATATGCATGAGCTAATGATAATGATTAAAGAACATTTATTCCTTAGATAAATGTAGGATGCATGATAATGTTTTAAAAGAACAGTATCCCAAATCAAAATGTATTTCATTTACATTTGACCATTTAAATTTTTTTGAGTTGAAGAAAATGAGTGCAGTCATTAGGATGATGGTTTAAATTATGGTGATAATTACATAATTTTATTCACAATCAATTTTTATATTACATTATATGAAATATATGCAACCAACTATATTTTAGTAACTGAGGTACCCAGTAGTCATTTGGTAAAAGGAAGCTATGGACATAACTGTGTCTGTGTTGGAATCTACATCTATAGTAGCCTGCCAGGCCATGACAAATGTGAGGGGAGAATGTGGTAAACCCTTTCCAGATTATTCCAGGCTCTGTGTTCTGTGTGTGCCAGAAAATGATTGTTTTAAAATGGTTTAAATGTGAATGTGTGTTGCACATTTGTTTGCATTTTAAAAGGGAGTTCTGCTGCTAAAAGCAAAGATGCATGAGAAAAAAAACCCAGAAATTATTGGTTCTTATCAGTTATTACAATTCTATCAGTGGAGAGTCACAAGCACCTGGTAGCATTTGTGGGACAGATCTCTGAAAGAAGAGTTAAAAGTGTATGCTACAATAGTGTCTCTACAAAATAAGAAAAAATAATAAAGTGATAATTGGACAAACAAAAAGGGAAATGCAGATATAGGATGTAAGGAAGGAAAGAAAGTAATTACCTTTTTCTCAGACATTAACATCAGTGAAATATTTTGGTTTTTACAATATCACTTTCTATTCAATGTTACATATTACTATCACATTTCTTGATGCTTAATAAGTTAAATTATTTACTTTCATTGTCACTAATTATGGTTGGAAAGTGTTGGAAATTTTTACCTGTTATTGACATAAAGAAATACAAATGTCTGAGATCTTAAACATAGATCAGTCATATTTAAGGGTCTAAATAATAGTATAGATTAACCACCCTTAATCCAAAATTCCTGTAGACTCTCATCTGGTAGTATATATACATATTCCAAAACTGAAAAACTCTAAAATCTGAAAAACTTCTTGATCCAAGCATAACAACAAGGGATACTCAACATGTATTAGTTTATCTGTAGGAAGATAAAATAATCTTTAAGATACTACTCTCTAGGAAAATAACCCCAAGGAGATATAATAATGAAGCTACACAGAACATCTACTAGTGATCCCAAATCTTTTGATCATCCTCTTTACAACATTTGACAAGTTACTTACATTGCAACGTCTACTTTTCCAACAGAGTACCAAAAATTCCCTACAATTTTCAGCCTTTTGTGCCATGCAGTTTTTACTAATAACACATCCTTGCAAAATGTGAGTCTTATGACCTAATATATTAGGTGAAGACATCTAGTTTGCTCAATGGAAGTGGCTAAGGAATTATGGTTTTTTTAACTGAAAAGGAGAGCTAAGCCCCTTATCAGTTTGCAGTGAACTTCTGGAATTTGGTACTGAAAGCTCAGAAACTACAGACTTTTGTTTTATTTGTTTGGTTTGGTTGTGTTTTTGCTAAGTATTCTAACCATCCATTAAATATTGACTGTCCGCTTAGAATAACTAGAGTGAATTCTGTTGTCTACAACTAAGAACATGTCGCCACTCCAGTCATCAGGTTCTGCCAGCTGTTACTCATTTTCTTTGTAATAATATCTGTCAGGTCCTGAGCCAATTCTCATTATTCCTTAAATGTGTTAGCTCTCTTTACATTGCCATTGTTCCCAGTGTTATTCTAGGTATGATTCTTGATGATCTTTATTATTCATTTAGATGATTCTTCCAACATATTTTCCTCTAAATTTCTAGACTTCATGCACTTTAATGGTTTCAATTTTTACCTTATATCACTCACACCCAGAGTTCCACTACAGATCCTGCTGTTATCAGTAAGTGCAATTCTGTGATTTCTGCATCTGTAATCTAACCCACAGATCACTACATTTTAGCTCACCCATGTAAGTGCTCAAACTCTAAAAATACTTTCACTCTCAACCCTTTTATCATAGGAATTTGTTATTGCCTCTGAACACACTCACACCCTCACCACCTCTTTACTTAGCCTAAAATAAACAGTTCCATCTTTATAATCACTTGTTTTCATGTACCCTTAACTTCCAGAATGTGACCACTCGCCACTGCCTCCACTGCTCCCATATGGGCCTAAGACCCATTGTTTCCCAGTGATTTATTGTAATAGTAGCTTCTTAACTGGTTCCCCTGCTTTTATCTAACAGGTTATTCTCAAAACACTATTTAAGTTAAAATATAAGTTAGGTCATTTATACCTCTGCTCCAATTCTCAGCATTTTCTCATTAGGCTAAAGTAAAATCCAGAGTCCTCACACATCCCAAGGAATGTAAATTGTCTGCTTTCATCCATTCTTCATGATTCTTCCAGGATAGTTGCACTGGTTTCCTTGCAGTATTTTCTTTGCTTGTTGAGTTTTGTTTGTAACATCCATGTCTCTGCATTAGGCCCCCCCTGTACTTGGCTACTCTTCCTAAAATATTTGCTTTCAGAGATCATTTTACTCCATAATCCCTTCCATATCTTTACTCAAATGTCATTTTGGGGCAAGGCCTTCTCTGATGACCTCTTCTGCAGCTTTCCTTTTCATTTTTGCACCTGTCCCTATCTAATGTACTATTCATCTCATACTGATCTTGTTTACTGTTTAAATACCCCAAATTAATATAAGTTCCCTAAGGAAGTTTTTCTGCATTTTGTTCAATTCTCTCTGTACAGTGCCTAGAAGATGCTCACATGTGCTTACTGAGTAAATCAATAGACCCTAGAAAATCAGGTGTTTGCATATTTACAGGACACAAATCTTTAGAGAAATGGGAATCTGGGATATGTGGCTTGGATAGATGCAACAGAATGGTTAGATTAGGTTAATATCAGAAGAAGGAATGATGTTTTCCATAATATATGGAGGAGAAATAGTCAGTTAAATGATTACCTGTACCCTCTTGCTGTGGGGTGCCTGTGAAAGTTAGGCTTTGGTGGACTGAGTCATAGCTGTACTAGACTATTTTAAAGAGCATAGAGAATATGAGGACAATGAGGTAACAAGAATGCTTTGAACTGTACTGAAGAATTTGAAGAAAATGACAAGATAAAGTTTTAAAATTCTAGAGCAAGGCTCAGTCAGAGAATCCAAGAGTTGTTATGCTGCTTGTAGTAGCTTCTTATCAATGTCCAAGACATAACAGAAAGAAAATAAAGAGCTTGATCCAAGAAAGATCACTTAATTACAATATATGATGAATGCATAGATTTATTAGGTGTCATGAGATTTTTAAATAAGACTTAAACCCCCTCCATACACACGTATGAAAGGAGAGATATTTGGAAGATTGACATTTGCTTGAGTTACTCATATATTGGATCCCAGTGATTCTCTGCTCTGATGAGGCTGATCCTTTTTGTCTTCTTGACTATGCAAAGACTTCACTTAAAGCAGGTACCTTACAAAAGAAGTTTCGTGTACTCCTCTTCCACCTCAAAATCCCTCCTTGCCTGCAAACTTTCAACTAGAATATGTCAGAGTATATAACACAATCTAGCCTAAGAAGAGAAAGCTTTCCAGTCAAAAGAATTGTGTGAATTTGCTAATTTGTATTCTCAGAAGTCTGGCAATGTATGCAGAAATTGATGCTAATAGTGTTGAACAGGAAGAGAAGAGCAGAAATGTATCTGGCTTTGTGCCTCTGTCGCTAGCTCTAGGTGGCAGCCTGGCATATGTACTACTGCATCTTCAGCACTACCCATGCTGCCATCCATGCCGCATGGGCTCTTCCTTTGCTCATCTGAACCACTCCCTGGCTACACACTCCACTGTCATAGCTACCATCATGGAGAAGCTAGCCAAGACCAATAAAAATCAAGGTGACCCAAGAAAATAGCTTCTCCTCTGAAGAAGATACAGAAAGAGCAAAGATGAAGAAATGTCAAAAGATGACGACAGCCATGAAGAGGCTGTCAGTCCTCAGAGTAAAGGCAAGAAGGCTACCATAACACAGACAAAGAAGGTAGCAGTTTCTCCAACAAAAACTGGTTGCTATTCCCATGTTTGCTAAGAAAGCAGTTGTCACCTCAGGAAAAAAGGCAGCAGCCGCATGAGCCAGAAAGACAGCTATCCCAGCTAAAGCAGTTGGAACACCTGGCAAGAGGCAGCCACATTAGGTCAAGTATTGGCAGCAACTGCTGGAAAGATGGGAGCTGACATCCCAGCCAAGTGGGGAAAGAATGGCAAGAAGGAAGACAGTGATGGGGAGGGTAATGGCAACCACGATGAAGAGAATCCTCATAGAGAATGGATGAGGGTAGGTTTGGCCAGCTGTGATGAAAGTAGCAGCTGCTGCCTTTCCTCAGGAGACAAAGGCAATGAGCAGGACATCCAAGAAGATAAAGGGGATGGCCACAAGAGGAGGAAGAGGATGCTGAAGAAGGAACTATGGAGACCAGATCGGCCAAATGAATGAAGCTCCTACAGAAGCTATTCCTGTGAAAGGTAAGAGTGTGGAGGAAGATGAGGAGGGAGAGGAAGGGGAGGAGGAGACACAAGATGGGTAGGAGGAGGGAAAGAGGAGAAAGAGAAGTATAAGGAGGAGGAAAAAAGAACCTGTCAAAGAAGCATCTGTAAAATGAAAGAAGGAAATGATCAAGCAGCAATTGGCTCCCAGAGCCAAGAAACAGAATGTAGAAGCCACAGAACCAGCTCCATTTTCCAATCTCTTTGTGGGAAACCTGAATTCTAACACATCTTCTCCTGAATTGAAAATGTCTATCAGTGATCTTTTGCTAAATTGGCTCTTCCTGTTGTGCGTGTCAGAACTGGCGTGAGTAGGAATGCTGGTTGTGTTAATTTTGAAACTGCTAAAGGTCTGGAAAAAAGCCTTGGAACGCACTGGCTGAAAAATCTTTGGCAATAAAATTAAACTAAAGAAACAAAAAGGAAAGACAGTAGGTGTAGAGAATCAGATGTAACTGCGT
Source organism: Callospermophilus lateralis (assembly GCF_048772815.1). NCBI lineage: Eukaryota > Metazoa > Chordata > Mammalia > Rodentia > Sciuridae > Callospermophilus > Callospermophilus lateralis. The sequence continues at coordinate 131,118,886 of NC_135308.1, forward strand.
TACTATTACTGTCCTTGATGGAGTCTGCCTGCAAACGGGATATTCTGTCAAGGTATAGATAGGTAACAGCGGACATGCTTGAAAACGAGGTGTCTGCTGTCCTTGGGAGGACTTGCCTGCAAACGGGATGTTCTGCCAAGTGTGGCTAGGAGGGCTCTGAGAGAAATTTTATTATCTGTTCTTAACAAAGAGCAGAGCTCAACATTCTCCAGGCCGAGAATAGATTAGCCATGAGAAGCGGGTCACTTCTGATTAGAAAGTAAAACTTCTGTATACTATGTTTAATTAGCTGAAAGACCTAATTTATTGATGTTGGAAGGCTGCCTTCTTTGTTCACAATACTATAAAAAGATTGCTTTTACACAATAAAGGACTTTTTTTTTTCTGCTGCTGCTTAGCTTGCTCTGCTTCTTCTTTCTTATCCCATGCTGACCTGCAAGTGAATTACTGCAACCGTAGGAAAGAGATGTGAGAATGCTTTTAGCAAAAAATCTCCTTAACAGCCAAGCAGGTTGAATTAAGGGAAGTGTTTGAAGATGCCTTGGAGATCAGATTAGTCAGCAAGAATGGAAAGAGTGAAGGAATTGCTTATGTTGAAGGTTAAGACAGAGGCCGACACAGAGAAAACCTTTGAGGTAAAGCAGGGAGCAGAGATTGACAGTCAATCCATTTCCTTGTACTACACTGGAGAAAAAGTCAAAGTCAAGACTACAGAGGCAGGAAGAATAGCACTTGGAGTGGCAAATCAAAAATGCTGTTTTTAAGCAACCTCTCCAACAGTGCAGCAGAGGAAACTCTTCAGGAAGTATTTGACAGGCCAACTTCTATCAAAATGCCCTAGAACCAAAATGGCAAATCTAAAGGTTATGTATTTACAAAATTTGCTTCATTCGAAGGTACTAAAGAAGATTTAAGTAAGTTACTTTCATACAAGGGAAATTGACGTCACACAACAATCAGGCTGGAGTTGCAAGGATCCTGGGGAACAGCTAATGCAGGAAGCCATCCATCCAAAACTAGTTTGTCAAAGGCCTATCTGAGGATACCACCAAGGAGACATTAAAGGGACCGTTTGACAGATCTATTCATTCAAGAATAGTCACCAACTAGGAAGTTGGATCCTCTAAAGGATTTTGTTCTGTAGACTTCAACCATGAGAAGATGCCAAAGCTGCTGAGGAGGCCATGGAAGATGGTGAAATTGAGGGAAAGGACGCCATCTTGGACTGGGCCAAGCCCAAGGGGGAAGGTGGTTTTCAGGGTTCAGATAAGGAGCTCTGGAAGCTGAGCTGGTAGCAGAGGATGATGAGGCAGATTTGATTGCAGAGGCCAGGAGACTTTGGAGGGCAGGGACACTTCTGAGGAGGCAGAGAAAGAAGAGGAGGATAAGAGGAGGAGATCATAAACCACAAGTAAAGAAGAAGCCTCCACTGTTTTCTTCAGTCCCACTGTTTTCCCTTTTCCATCTGAAGGAAAGGACTCTGGCATTTTCCCTCTGCCTACAGAAGGCAGAACCTTCTGAGGACATTTCAGGACAGTATTCAGATCTAAGGTCTACTTGGAAATCCAAATAAATAGCATTTCTAGGGTGATCTCCCTGTTGGTTTTGACTAGATAGTCATGTGAATTTTTTGAGATGAGTGATAGAGCTATTCCTTATATGTAAATTACAAATTTATGTTGTTTCATTTCACATATAAAACCATTTAGTTTTCCTACAAAGTTTTTTCCTTTTTTTTTTTTTTTTTTTTTGCATTGGATGTTTTAAAGAAAGCAGAATGCTTTGTCATGATTTTTGCTTCAATGGTATTAGGACAAATTACAGTTTCTGAACTCTGGTATTAGAAAATAAAAGGTTGTTCTGTTAAATAAATCAAATAATCTGGATTTAACCTGGATGACAGGCATCATGGAGTGGTTGTAACTGTTTGCTCTACTGGTTGTGTAAACTCAGTAATGGCCTAGAATAAGTGAATAAATACTAGAAATTCTTTGGGAATAAGGTAGAGGAAGGAAACTGATGATCTATGGAGCTAATCATTGGTGAGTATAGCTTACCCCCTAGGTAGTTCCTTTGAGATGACAAAAGCATCATTTTCTTCTCTCAGCCATTGTGAAATATATTGTAGGAAGAGAATGCAGAACCCATAAAATACCAGTAGTACTATTACAGCAGCTACTGAGGTATTAGCACTATCTGTCGTGATTTCTAAAAATTATCCCAGAGTTTTTGACTCTTTGCATTAAGAAGTGGGGGCTAGTCCCCCTGATTGAATCTTGGTGGATCTTTGACTGTTTTGACAAATAGTATGGTATGTAACATTTTGTCATTTTGTGACTTCTGAGCCTAGACCTTAAAAGGCCAGGAAGCTTCTACTTCTACATGAATTGAAATTTAATGAAAAACAGGACTTCACATATCAGACATATAGCTGGACACAGTAACTAGGATTATGGATCTTCTTGTTTTTTTCTTAAAGAAAAAGTTGATATCTTATTTTTTTTAATCTATGTTGTTGGGTAAATAATGACTATTTAAGTTTTAAATAAGGAAAAAGGAAATCACAAAAATAGCTTGTAGTAGATATTTTTCCATTTGTGGCTGATCAAAATATTTTGAACCTATCCTTTATATTGATAGTTCCCCACATTCCGAATCCCACCTTTCACATCCAGAATCTCAGAAATAATTCTGCCTATGTTTACCACAAGGTGGCAGGCATGAGTCAGTCAACTATGAAACACCTCCATTGGCTAGGTCTGAGATGGGACCAGAGGGGGAAACATGCTGGTCAGCAGGATCCATTTTGCTGATGTGTCTGAAACTAAGGGTGTAAGGAAAACTTACAAGGCTAAGAAATATAGAAAATGCTTGGAAGTTTACTTTAGAGATTACTTATGTGTCTTAATTAATGTCTTTTTAAATATTAAAACAGCTGAGCTATATTCTGTTTTGTGCAATTAGGAGCTTTCCTCTACAAAACAATGAAAAAAATAAATGCATTATTATTAATATAAACAGATTTCTTAATGGCTGAACAATTTAAATTATTCTGAATACTCCTCTATACTTAGTAAAATATTCTCCATAAAACATGCCTAATATTTTTGAGTCAAATTAATGATAAACATAAATTAGCTGGACTGAAAATTGTAGTCCCAAATGGGTATTATCTGTCACATATCTACAGTCTCTAAGGTTACAAATGAAGGTATATGTTCTTTTGCTTTTTTAGCAGCACAAGGGTGGTTGCGAAAAATAAGTACTTTATAAAAGGAAGCAAAAAGAGAGATGGGAAGAATGTGGTTGATTCATTTTCTCAGAGAGATTGCTATGTTGTGAAAGCACCTGCTATGTTTAATATAAGAAATATTGGGAAAACATTAATCTTGACATTAAGAAACCAAAATTTCACCTAATCACCTCACAGGTCTGTGTTTGAAGTGAACCTGACTGATATGTACAATGGTGAAACTGAATTTATAAAATTCAAACTAATTTACTAAGGATGTTCAGGGCAATAACTGCCTGATTAACTTGTATGGCATGAATCTTACCCCTGACAAAATGTACTCCATGGTTAAAAAATGGCAGACCACAATTGGAACTCCTGTTGATTTCAGGACTACCAGTGGTTATTTGCTTTATCTGTTCTGCATTTCTTTTATTAAAAAACACAATAATCATAGATAGAGGAACTCAGTACCAACAGGTCCACCCAATTGGGAAGAGGATGGTGGAAATGATGACCCAAGAAATGAAGACAAATGACTTGAAAAAAATGGTCAGTAAATTGTTCCTATACAACACTGGCCTAAACATGGAAAGGTCTTGCCAACCTAGTTGTTTTCTTCATAATGCCCTTTTTAGGGCAGTAAACATGTTTAAGAAGCCCAAGTTTGAACTTGGAGAACTCATGGAACTTCTGGTATTTCTGGAAAAGCTACTGGGTATGATCCAAGTGATAAAGTTGAGCAAGCTGATAGATATGAACTACCACTCCAAGTGTGTTTAAAATTCAGATTTTTAATATTGGAAAATAAAAATTAAGTTTTGAAAAATGAAGGTGAATAAACTTAAAACATAAGAGGAGGAACTTGTCTAAGATCACTAACAATGCAATAAACTTATACTTTCACTGGGAGCTACGGTTTTAGTCTAATTTTTAAAAACTATTGCAGAATGTGCTGATGACACTTTCTTTGGTACTCCGAAGACTGAAAGGACTCTGTAAATGACAATCAATCCTATGTCAGAATTCCTTTTAAACCAGTATAACCTACCTATGTATATACAGCCTCCCCCTATAGAAATGCAGCACCATCAGAAATTTTTTGGACAAAGTTCTTCCAGAAAAACAAAATATCCTAGGTAATTTATATCCATTAGTTTAACTATGATCCAACTATGATCCTACAAAAATTTCTAAAACTGTAACCTTCATTAGATATAAATTCAACATAAACTTGTATGTAATTATTTTCTAGTAAAAATAACATTCTAGGAGAAATATACCTGACTAGTTTGGCTACTGTAATATATTATACACATGTACACTCCTGTAGTAACTGTATCCTCTTTAAAGCGCTAGGGGCTTTCTTTTTTGATTGGTTTGGAATTTCTTCACTTTAAGGAAATATATTAGATAACTATTGTTAACTTTTGTAGGCAAAGATTTGTCAAGAATAGGACATTTTTAGAAAACCTTCCATGATAAACAAAAGTTAAAAGAATTTGCAACTAGAAAGCTTGTACTGCAGAACATTATCAACAACATATTCCATGAAGATGAAATGAAAAAAAAAAGAAAGTGAAAACCAGCAAAGGAAGGAACTACACTAAAGGAATAGTCAATCAAAGTCTCCTTTTAATTTAAATTAAAAATTAGAAATAAACCCAAGTGACCAGATATACAAATCATATTTCAATAATAACCTTGAATGTTAATGACCTAACCTCATCCATCAAAAGACACAAACTGGCAGATTGGATTAAAAAGCAAGACCCAACAATATGCTTTCTCCAAGAGACTCATCTCATAGGCAAAGACATCCACAGAGTGAAGGTGAGAAGACTGGAATAAACATATCACCCGCCTGCATTGGAAAAACAAGCAGGGGGTTCTGTCTTCATATCATATAAAGTGGACTTTAAGCCAAAGTTAATCAGAAGAGGAAAAGAAGGACATTTCATACTGCTTAAGGGAATTATACATATAAAGAAGACATAACAATTGTAAATATTTATGCCCCCAAACAATGGAGCATCTATGTACATCAAACAAACCCTTTTCAATTTCAAGGACCAAATATACCATAGCACAACAATACTGGGTAAATTTAAGATGGCTCTGTAGCTCCTGGATAGATCCTCCAAATGAAAACTAAATGAAGAAGCTCTAGAAGTAAAAAATACAATTGATAATCTAAACTTAACAGGCATATATAGAATATTTCATCCATCAATGACTGAATACACTTTCTTCTCAGCAGCACACAGATCCTTCTCTGATACAGACCATGTTATATAAGCTATCACACATGGTGGCATACAATTATAATATTACTTTAATATATTTTTAGCATCTGTAGGGTTATTTTGATAGCTCCCTTTCCAATGATATTAATTTTTGTATTCTTGATTTTCTCTTGATTAGATTTGTTTATTTTTTTTATCAATTTTTAACTGTATTGTTTCTTCTGTATACTTTTGTTCCTACTCTTTTTTTCTTCCAATAAATAATTTGAAAATAATTTGATTGTTATTCTAGCTTCTTTCTGATACAAGTACTTTAAGTTATAAATGTTCATCTGAGTACTGTTTTATCCCATAGATCCTGATATTTTAAGATTTTATTATGACTTAGTTCAAAGTACTTTTTATTTACTCTTCTTGTGCTTTCTTTCTTGATCTCTGAGATATTTATAAGTGTGCCATTTAATTTAGAAATAGTTGACATGTGGGGATGGGGTTTTATATATCTTTAGGTAATTGATTTCTAATGTAATAAAACATGCAGGAAACACAGTCTGCATGGATTCAAATTTTTAAAAAAAGTAATGGAAATGCTTTTTATATTGATTGTATTGGTTACATACATGTCAGAACTGATTAAATTGCATACTTTACATATATGCATTTTATTTTACTGCAATTTTACCTCAATAAAGCTATGGATAAAAGAATAACAGGACATTTTTCTTTAATAATAGCAAGCGACTGAATCTATCTGAACATCAAGTAAGATAAATCCTTCTACTCAAAGCAAAAGTAAGGGCATGTTAAGGAACATTTCCAATGCAATTAAGTCTTTCTCTTTTAGTTTATGACCCATGAGATTAAATTACCATTTGTTATTTTTAAATGACATTAAGATTGGCTCTCAAAATAATAGCTTATTTTATTTCCAAAGTCATATAATGGTTACATTCTAAAATGTTATCGATAATAGAAACTTTATTTTGAATACCTGGGAGTGTCTCCTGTAAGCCATGTGGTCCTTGGCATATAAGGACCACTTTAGTTTAGTACTTTAGTTTCCCTATGAGTTAGGTGAGGATATTGAGATTGCTGGAAGGATAGAGTTAGTTAAATGTATAGAGCATTTAGGGAAAAGAATGAGTACTTAATAATACTAGTGACTATATTTCCATTATGGTTACTTTATTTATTAAATACATGTCATTCATTCTCCACTGGAATTTCTATTTTCTATTTTGGGAGAAGATACACTTCATTCAACTGTCCTTAAAAGGGAGAGCACTTTCTGATCTATTGATTTGGATGACACTCAAAATCAATACAATTGTCCCTATTTACTCAAGAGTCCCCTCTGTGGAATTTCTGTGTTATTCATCTCAATTCATGAGCATACGCTAACTCCTCCATCTGAAGTGAGCCAGAAGTTTGTCAGAACTCAGGAAACTAGAACACTGAATCTACTTTTAAACTGCTTATTTACAGCAAGGAAAACACAGCACATAGAGGGAGAAACAACTATATGAATGTATTTAAAAAGAAGAAATAAAACTTAGTAATACATGATAGAGATTTTGAGAAAAGGGGAAAGATACACCTGATATTTTGTCCTATGTGTTCTTCCTTTTTGTGGAGGTGGAGGAGGGTCAGAGGTGGTTATGCAACCTAAGGAATTGTTATATAATCAGTGCTTTGCACAGGAAAGGTTTCATAAATCTCTTTCCTTCACATAATCAAAACCAAGAATCCTTCACATCATTGCTATAAGGAAGGCAGAAGACATTTTTTAGACTTATTCATATTTTCAAAGTAACTATTATTCATGCCTAAAATCAATTACTTCAATTTCTATTGTCCTAAAAGAACTATATTTTTCTTCCTCTGACTCCTGAATGGACATTTCAAGGCTAGCTCAGCTTGCTGCATTGGTCACCCAGGGCTCCTTCCATGGGCTACCAACAAAGACACAGGCTTCTGAGGATTTAACATGATGAAAATGGTGTATGCAGAAACCAAAACTCTAAGTTCTCTGAAATCAGTCACAATTAAGAAGAAATGTCATACCTCACACTACAGTGGTGTCTTGGGCAATTTTTCCCGTAAGCTGTAGTAAATCTTTGAGTTCCTCCATGAATTTAGCTTGAGTGATCATGGCTAGAGGTGCAGGTTCTGGATGGAGATTGCCTTACCTTTCGAAACCTTTCTCTGCTCTTTACTAACTATGGGACTCCTGGGAATTTATCTGACCTTTTCTGAGTTCACTTGCTTTTCTGTAAAAGGGAGAAATTATAACATCTCCTTAGGGGTATAGAAAGGAGTAAAGAAAGGGAGAAAGAAAGGATATATCAAGGAGAAATGCAAAGAAAGATAATAAAATTATCTGTTGCATTTTATATGTGAGGATTTCTTTGAAATTTATCTGAAGGTATACATTTCCATACATTCTCAATTTCCTGCTCCTACTCTTTAGATTCAGTTGTACTGTATTACATCCTAATTAAAACATAGAATAATGAAATGGAGCAGAATAAACATCATGGCTATAACAAATTAAATTTGTATGGAAATACAGTGCTAAGATAAAAGTCAAAGGTGGTAAAATATAGAGAGGGAAAGAGAAACAAGAAAAAATTCATCTGATACCTGAGAATATCATCTAAACTTCCCTTGTAATGCCCTATTTCAGACAATCCATGTTACTGGTGCATCAAGGTCTCAGTGAAAACCAATTCATATGTACATGTGTGGATTCTCTTTACCATATAATAAAGCCCTGGTAAATAAAGACATAAATTGAGTTTGACCATATAAAACCATTAAGCATGCAATTCTATCTCTCATTAGAGGCACAAGCTCACAGTTTGTAGATCTCTATTTTTATATTTGTCTCTCTAAGATCAAGCATAAAATGAATAGGCCATTAACTGTGCTTTATTTTTCTCAGAATTAATCTATTAAAGATATGAAACTTAAAATATTTTCACCTGCGTAAGATTTTAAATTTGAAAATTTATATTCACACAAAAAGTGGTTTCTCCTTTCTTTTAGTAGAGAAACTGCATGCATTTATGAGTAATGCAGCAATTGGGGTATTTCATGAAATTTAGTGACTCTTTCTTCTGAACTAGAAAATATAGCATCTTTGATCAAACTGAACTTTAATGTTATACAACATGTCATGACATTGATGACACATGGGTTTCAAAAGTAGAATGTAGTCACTTCTATGAAATCAGATTTCATGAAATCAAAATGCATACCAGAACTAGAACTCTCCTTGGAGATCTCAGATACAGAGGGTAGACCTCTTTTAATTGCCAGAGGTCTATTCTAATGGCTTTCATTTTTAACACGTTTTCTTTTTAAATAAATAATTTGCTGGAATGAAGTGAGGATCAAATCCAGGCCACTCTGTCATATCATCCCATCATTTAAACTCTGATTCCTCTCCCAAACCTCTCTTCCTTTGCCCATTTCCAGCCTCTGGGCTATTACTCTGCTCTCAATCTTTTGAAAGTTTGAAACCCATTATTGAAATGCATCCCTTCTTTTTAAAGTTCAATAAAGTAAAGACCAGAAGGAATAAGAATATTTTCTAAGGCAACATAGTGATTTAGTAGCCAAGACTATAATTTAGATTTCCTGTCTTTTTATTTTGAGTTTTGTAGGATATCCTCCTCCTTTTATAAAGTAGCTGACTGTAAGTAGGTATCTGCTAAAGTATTCCTGAAATTTTTAAATGATTTTTATATAAATCCTGCATATATGGCACTGAACTATATATGGAATTAATTCCAAGAAGAGGCTGTTTTATTCTTACTCTTGTGTTATTTCTTTCAGCTTTAAGTTCAGAAATCTCTTCCTCTTTTTCTAGAAGTTGCTCCCGACAGGCATTCAATTCTTTTGTCAGTGCAGCAAATTCCTGGAAGGGAAATAAAAAAAATGTTTGAAAGGGTATTCAAGTTATCAAAACATAAAGAGAAAAACTTAAGCAGAAAGAGAAAAATGTAAAATAAAAGCTTTGAGTGAAAAGTATGCAGAAATTGATCCGGTTGATATACATTGCTATTATGAAAGTATATTGATTTTTTTGTTCAACAGGTACTAATCTATGATACTTATTATTTGCATTTTATTATAATATACTGCTTATATGGATGTATAAAGTGTATTTCAAAAGTATCACATATATCATATTAATATAACTTAGCATTAATATAATATTTATTGCTAGAATGACTTAAGCTTGGCTAATTTTTTGAGTAGCCATCCAAACCTTGCACTTTGGTTCCCAGATAGCAATATTCAGAGTATAGTAGATCATCAAACTAACAACACAAACCCCTGCTGAATGTGCTAGAAATTAAGAATTTTGTTTGGTAACAGGGTGAGGAAAGAGGGAATCTACCTGTCTTACAAAATAATAAATGTATCAAAGATTTGATAAGATTGTCTTGTGAATCTTTGTATTACTGTCTTTCTAAATGGCAATCTCCTCACGTTTAGTAAGCTTGACTAGTTCATGTTATACCACCAGCATCTAGGACACAGTGGAAACTCAATTAAGGTCATTTTTCAATAAGTGAAAATGGTTTATAGATTGAAGAGTTCTGAAGTAATCCTATCTTCATGGGCTTACTGAAGAAATCTCTTGTTTTCTTTCCCAAAATGCAAGCACAAAACATATGATTAGGAATTCACTATCAGCTGGTGAATTTAAGCATGGAAAAGACTGCTTAGAAATACCGGGAAACCTAATTCAACCATTCTGCCACTCTAAATTATAAAAGTATTACATAATTTTTTTAAAAAATGGCAAACAGATCCTTATTATGATTAAGCCCTTTAGAGTGATTCTCAGTAGTAAAATTGATGCTTAGCAAATATTTAAATATTTGGGAAAACTTAGGTCCAAGCCGAAATGGCATTTTCAGAAGATAAAAAAGAAAAAAAAATATGGGGGAGACAGTCTTGGTTAACCTCCATAATTTGCCTCCATAAAGGCAATTTTAGTAAAAAGTAAATGAATATGATGATTATGCTAAGTTGGGAAAGGTTTGGGGTTTACATTCTTGTTTTCTTCAAACCGCTTATTTTCCTCTGTTTCTTTGAATGGCATCAACCCAGTGGGTACTTCAAAGAACTAAGGGTAGACTCCAGGGCTTAGAATTCAGATGAAAGAGTTCGTTGTTACATTCTGACCAGCATTACAGATGAATGTTTTCTCCTGTGATTGCTGTCTGCTTAAATGTTGTTGATACCCTGAGCATATTATTTAAGTGGAGAATGGAAATGAGCAACAAGTAGAAAACAGGAAATCCTTCTCTAAAAATGAAACTTTCTTTATACATTACATAATTGGGTTGGAGAAAAGAAGTGACATATAAAGATTCTCTACTGTATGTTGTTAACATATAGGCATTTAAGGATAATCCTATGGTCAAACAACATAATATTCACTAAGGTACAATGCAAATCGAATCTGTATATTTAAAACCATACCAGTAAATAAACAAACAAATATGTATCAATATATCTTTCTAGGGGTTAGCTTATTGTCTACAGAAAAACAACAACAACAAAAGAACAAATAAATATTTCATAATTTTCTTATGAGATCTCCAGTGAAATTACGAATGATTTCTGTTTTTCATCTTCCCCTTAAATGTTCCCATTATCAAAACTTTGAAAAAAGAAGAAATAGGCTTTTTTTTTTTTTTTGCTTACAGAATAAGAGAAAAATAAACTCATAAGTGCATGGAAATGATCATGCAGCTGAAATAGAGGACAGAAATTAATCAAAAGCAAGTGTTATTGATAATAGAGAATTTGACATTTTTTTCTCATCATATCAGATTCTAAGAAGGTCTTTTAATGCCTAGATAGATAGATAGATAGATAGATAGATAGATAGAGCTTTCATTTCTTAATTTCCTAGCAGATTTCAGGGACTACTTTTACATTCATTACCTTATCTTGCTCTACAGATTCCTAGTAAGGGAGTCGCTTTCCCATGAGACTGATGGTGGAGGAAGATGAATTACTAAGATGTGCATCTAAGTTCACAAAGCTATAAAGCCATACAGAGTGAGGTATCTCTGAGCTAATTTTCCATATTGCAAGTTCACTGTTTTTCTACTGTATCACTTTGAACCTAGCTGTTCATTGGGTTTACATGACTCATATTTGGAGTGCATTTAGCAGTCTCTATTTTGTAGTCTGAAGTATTAAATAATCATTACCACAATTATATTTCATGATCTCCCTTAATTACTCCACTGAGAGTTTGGGGAGCTAGGAGACCCAAGGCAGGGCAACCAGTGTTAGAAAAGCATGTGTTACACATCTGGAGCTATTATGGATGCAGATATCAGATATGCAGACACAATGGAATTAACCATCGAATATTTTTATAAATTTCTTTTGAAAATTTTCTTTTCCATGCCTGCTTCTCCATTTTTACTAACAGCATGAAGTAATATCATCTTGTAAAAAAAATACTAACACCAGATATATATAATTAACATTGAGTAATTACAATATACCAGGAACTCTACTAACAATTTGTATCTTGTTAATTTATTATATTGTTAATCCTAATAACATTTTCTTACAAACTCTAAAATCTCACTGAGGCGTAGATAAGGCATTTGCCCAGTTACTTAGTCAGTGCTGGAGCTGGGCTTTGAACTCAATTTTTCCTTTATTGAATAATTAAAATCAGGTATGTTTTCCCTCCTGATCTCAGGGTTTTCCCTTCTAAATCTTTCTTCTTTCATTCTTTGTAAAAGTTATCCTGCCAAAGTTCACAAAACATTCAGAGTTTCCTACTATTAAACACATCAAGTTAAACAGACTTTAATTTTTAAAATTCAAACTATCCAAAACAAGGTCCTTTAAAAATTAACTATTACAAAATAATAGCAACCACCTTAATTTTAAACAGGTGGAATTTTGTTGTGTTATGCTCTGTGCTAAATATGTAACACGAATTACTTCAGTTTTTATTTTTAGTTTTTTCAGATGAGGATATCAAAGATTAGTAGGGATGAATAACTTGTTTAAGATCCAAAGCTAAAAATGACCCACCCTGATCCCACACTTCTTTTACTTCTGCAACACTGCCTCCAACTGGCTGAAAATGGAAAATCTCTTAGAAAATGTATCCTTGCGCTCACCTTCCATTCATACAACAGGTATTGGGATTTGTCACACATCATACCCTAAGCTAGGTGCTGAAGGTATAAAGATAAATTAGAGATAGTTGCTTCACTTGACTTCAATGGGCTTTCAGAATTCACATTTAAGACCCTTCACAGGTTACCTTTCTAAACAAGAACTCCACACCCACCACCAAAATGCCACACTAAGGTTAATACTGTTCAACTATTAATACTATTACCAATGCCTCTTTAAAGCCCCTTATTAGAAATTCCATTTTCTGCAATGGAATTCACTTCCCTGTGTTCTTTCTTTCTATTTTATCATATATTTTTTTTCTGTTCCTCTCACATATTAGCTTAATTCATTTTTTAAAGCAGCAACCTGTTTTTGTTAATGATTTATCATATCTCACTGCATTGGGTTTACAATAATGGAGTTACATGTTTATTTCCTCTAAGTAAACAATATGACCCTTTAAGGCAAAGTGATTTTATTTATAACTCTTAGCATACTTCCTAGAACACTGAATACAAATTCAGTAAATTCTTATGTGACAACAGATGTATGGCTTGCTTTCCCTAAACTCTTCAAATTTAGTGTCAAATAATCTAGAAGGTAATATTAATTAGTCTTCTTACTCTTAAGAAGTGAGAAGATTATAATTTGCTTAATGTAGAACAGTTATGATGGCTTTTTTACTCTGTAGCTGTTGCTATGTCTGTATCTGAAATACATTCTACTATATTCTACACAGCAATGGTATTATTATTTCCCATGTTTTATTACTTTTTTGTAAAGTGATACAGTGTCTGCCTGAAAAGTGCCAAATTCAACAAGTATTCAGAAAATCCTTTCTGATCCTGATAATTTCTACAAAGAGGTATGTAGTATGTCACCAAGCTAGGGATAGGGCCAGCTTTAGTACTGATACTCATTATCATGAAACCATAATGTTTAGATATAAGTACTGGTGCTGATTGTAAAGATAATAGAATGAATTAGAATATGCATACTTGAAAGAAGATAAATGAGTAAAAAGCAACAATAAAAAAATTCTATTCCATAGTGCTTTGGGTCTATTCCTCCCTATAGTTTGTGCATTCAGATTTACCATTTATTCATTGGATATATAACATTAATCTTCTTGATTTGGAAAGTGAATATACATCTTTAACCAATATGTTATTTTCCTAGTGTAGTGTTTTTCAAACTATGTTCTTAAAAGAGTATTTTAACAAGATTCCCATCAAGCAGCATCCATAATCAAATAAATTTGAGAAATGATATATGTTTTACATTTGGTTCTTACAAATTTACAAACAGGCATGAGAATATAAGACATTTTGAACAAAGTAGGTTTTGTGGCCAAGAATTGAAAAAACCTAGATCTTTATCTACAGGAAAACAGAAAAATTAATATAGGAACTCCACATAATGAAATATTGTACAAAGAACAGAAAAAAATAGGCTATATATTTTTATAAAAATGGAAATATTTCAACAATACAATTTAAGCAAAAAAGGTATAAAACAACCCACCATAAAACACAGAATATTATCAGAACTGAAGTCAGTCAGGAATGGATGTTATAAGAAATGTCATTCATATTTCACCATGGTTAAATTTAAAGGAACTCATAGGAAAAGCTGAGTTTGCTTTGAATAACAGAATCAGGAGGAGCCAATCAAACACCAGCCAAAAACCTTTCCAACAACTTTTCAGACCAGTTATTTTGTTCCCCAACCATAGTTTGCCAAATTCTTACTTGTCCCAAGGAACAAAATTACTTTCTCTACTCTGTACTTTTTTCCTTGGAATTTTAAAGAGTAGTTAGGATCTAGAACACACAGTGCCATAAAATACCCTCAGACCAAGGGAGTGGTACTCTGTTTTTTCTTAGCATGCACTTGTGCAGCACACACACATGCCTAGGGGCACTCCCTGTGTTCTAAGTGTTGGGACACTGAAAATAAAAAGTTAAGGTCACTGCTCTCGAAATGCCCATACACATCTGGTATTTATTACTTGAATTTCTTTTTCTTGGAATAAATCTTTTTTCAACACATGAAATTTTTCTCAATACCAATTCAACTCATGATAAAAGAGTATAAAAAGAGGAAAATAAAATAACCATTTTTTCCAGTTAGTATTTTAAAAAAGCTGAAGGTGTCATTTCTTAAACATCAACTCAGTTGTTTAATTTCTGTACACTCTTACTCTTTTTTTTTTTTTTTTGGTGGCAGGTTTGGAGTGGGTACCAGGAATTGAATTCAGGGGCACTCAACCACTGAGCCATATCCCCAGCCCTATTTTGTATTTTATTAATAGATAAGGTCTCACTGAGTTGCTTGGTGTCTCTTACTGCTGAGGCTGGCTTTGAACTCATGATCCTTCTGTTTATGCCTTCCAAGAGGCTGAGATTACAGGCGTGTGCCACTGCACCCAGCTTCCTACTTTTAATTTACAAGTCTCTTACATTGTACAAAATCTAAAGTTCCTCTTGTTCAGCAAGTTCAGTAAATTATCAGTGTTACTTTCTTCAGTGAGTTATCAGGATTACCTTCTTTTCTCTGTGTTCTCCAGTCCTGCTTTTAGACTACTGTTTTTGAGCACTTTTTTGAAGCTGGGATCATAGTTTTGAACTTTACATGTCATACCATTTATTCTTCATTTCAGCTTTATTATTCCAAGAATGCAGGTGAGAGAACATGAGTAAAAGAGATAGGATTAAGTAACTCCAGCAAGGCCCTTTCTGCGACATTGGCAGTATCTGTTTGGGCACCAGCATCCCCCAAGGCTTTCAGATCTCAGAGCAAGGAAACCTGTCTTTGTATCTTACCAGTGGTTTCACTGGTGTTGGCTTCTGAGCTAAGGATGACTTTGTTTGAGTTTGAGTGTCTGAACTGCTAATATCTCAAAGGATAGCCTGTAGGTCAACAGGTTGTCTCAAAGACAAAGAAACTTCTTTTGTTTTGATCCCTGTATATATTTTTATTGACAAGGAAAATACATTGGCAAAGAAGAGATTCACTCAGTACCTGCCCCTACTTACAGTCTATAAGAGTAGCCTGGAGCCAGGCTCTGTGGTGCACATCTGTAATTCCAGCAGCTTAGGAGACTGAGGGAGGAGGATCACGAGTTCAAAGCCAGCCTCAGCAAAAGCAAGATACTAAGCAACTCAGTGAGACCCTGTCTCTAAATAAAATACAAATAGGGCTGGGGATGTGGCTCAGTGTTTGAGTGCCCCTGAAGTCAATCACCGGTGCTAAAAAGAAAAGCAGAAAAAAAAAAGTAGGCTTGACAGGAGAAGAAAGAACGTTCAGAATCAGAGCTTCCCGTGGCCAGCCTTCCCCTGTTTTTGGACTCTTGCCTCTTCGCACCTGGCTAGTCATCATGGCCTGTTAGCTTTGCCAACAGGTGCAGAGCATTCTATTTTCATCCATGCTCATCTTTAAATGCTCATCATTTTCTAATATTTAATATTGAACATACAAAGACTAAAAGAGAATGCTAACTTCCCTGACTCACTTCATATGGTGTATTTTCTTAAGTTTGATTTGGGGAAAAAAGGCTATAGTTTCTCATTTGTTTCATGTTTGAAAGGCCTTGACTTACTAGATGAGTCCTCACCTCAGGAAAGCAGATCAGCAGAATGCGCAAGAAGGAAACTTAACCTTTCAATTGCAAGTCAGTGACACCAGCAGTCTCCAGAGAAATCTCTGGCAATATATTCATCGCGATGACAATTTTAACCCTTTTTACCTTTCAATTAAACGTGCATTTTCTAATTTTGTGGGTCACTTAATTAATGAACCCAGAGTGGCCTTATTTCTACAGCCATATATCTGAATAAGTACTGGCTAAAGAATCCTGAGTACAAACTAGTCTGAAAAAAAAAAAAATAGTGAGTTGGAATTCAGCTTCATGAAATACTGCCAACACCCTCACCAGCGACAAAGCAGTATCTTTTAGGTTTATTCTCCAACCATTTGTGCAAATCAAAAATAGCTCTCAGGAGAGCATATGGCATGGAAGCAGGCTGAGTTGACATCTAGCATTTAAATTAGACAAATTAACTACTTCAAAATGCTTTTTATAATGACTTCCTTGGGCTTTGCCCCTCATGTACTATATTTTGGTGTTTCCTCTTTTGAAAATTAAAAGTTTTTTCAGCAATTCTATTTGTAAGAATCAATGAAAAGAATTGGCTTTTAAATCTATATTTCTTTGAATGTAATTGCACATAAATTTACATGTATAAAGGTAGACATTTCACCAGCGGTTTGGGAGGCTGAGGTGAGGCAGGAGGATTGTGAGTTCAAAGCCAGCCTCAGCAATGTCAAGGTGCTAATAAACTCAGTGAGACCCTGTCTCTAAATAAAATACAAAATAGGGCTGGGTATGTGGCTCAGTGGTTGAATGCCTCTAAATTCAATCCTCAGTACCAAAAAGAAAAGAAAAGAAAAAAAAAAAAGGTAGGTAGACATTTCTTTTTTCAAATCACAGAATATATATTCTGTAACAGATTAATTATGTAAGCATTATATTAGTGGAATGAAAACAAAGCAATAAAAAAGATTTAATATTCTATTTTCCTTAAATTTTAGACCTATTTATATCCATGAATTACCCATTATAAATTCACAAGTCTTTAGAAATTTAGTTCAGAAATTGTTCAGTATGAAAACAAAATTGGTTTTATTTCATAGAAATTATTATACTATTATTATACTATTTCTTACATATAAAAACGTTTTTTTCCTTGTTATGCAATCGAGTATGGTGTTAATGACCTCTATAATTGCCTTCTAGACTCACATAAGCCCAGGGAAAACTGTCATCCAAAATTACTATGTGAAGCAGCCATGTCTCATGGTCAGCCCTGGGCAAGACAGCTTGAAGGTAGATTCACTTGTACAGCTAATACAACTTGACAAGCACAACTGGACTCAGAATTTTCACAGAACTTGTCCAGTAAGGCTGCCCAAGTTGCAATGAAAGTGAGATCTAAACTCCATACAAATTATATTTTATGCCCCCTTGATTTTTAATTTATATATACTCTAATTAGAAAACGTTTTGTCTTTTCCCTAAAACTGCACAACAGATTATATCACTGTAACTCAGTGACCTGGTGAATGCAAGTCTGTTTAAACTCTAACATGCCACAAAAAAACACTTTTTATGGTGGATGTGTACATAGGGTAGATGGCAACTTCTGTTTTCAAAATATTCTGATTAAGGTAAGTAGAATCTTGCAAAAAGTGAATATTTGTTGAAATCAAACACTGTTGCTGTCAGGCAGCCTCCTACTGTCTAACCATCTAACTGTGTTCCTGCCATCCCTCGTTTACTGCCCTCCTACTGAAATGTGCTGTCTTCTATTTTACCCACACTCTCTGCTTTGTGAACTCCAATCTGTCAATATGTGTACAGAGTTGCCCTGGGAATCTGTTGCTCCTTAACAGTAGCCCTCTAGACATGATTCCACTGGGTGATGAATCCTAGAGGGCACTCAGTGTCACCACAGATTGGTTGGAAACATATTTAGAGGCATAGTAAGGTTTTTTGATACCCCCACATCAGCTACCCTGCCTGTGCTCTGTCTTTTGGGGGACAAAGGCACTTTTGCCTTCATGAGCTAGTTTGTTTATAAGAATATTACATATTAGATTTTTTTCTTTTAATTTTAAAAGAAGTTTTAACATTTACTTTGGAGTCCCAAAATATTGTGAACCTCTAGGCAGTGCAATGACTGTGACTAATAGGTAAATTGACTTTATACTCTGCTCTCACTCAGGGAGGTCATGATGTGGAATGATCCAAACAGTACACATTTCAGAGTGAAACAGAACCAGGTTCATATTTTGGCCAATACTAGTGAACTTTTTAGGCCTCAGTTATATAGCTGGGTAATACAAGTCAAAGTTCTTTCTTATTGGATTAGTGTGAGTGAAAATGAAATTACTTCTACAAACATGACTAGTAACTGGTTCTGGTGTTCAGGAAATGATATATACTCAGTTATTTATAATTCATACGTAGTTATTACACATACAATTTTGTTGTCTTCTAGGGCCCAGTTTTCCACATTAGGAAAATCTAATAATTCACAAGATGCTTCAGGTTATAGAATATCTCATGTGTGGAAAAGGATTGTGGCTCAGAGATAGAGTGCTCGCCTAGAGTGTGAGAGGTCCTGGGTTCGATCCTCAGCACCACATAAAAATTAATAAATAAAACAAAGATATTATGTGAAACCACAACTAAAATAAATAAATAAATATTTTAAAAAAGAATATCTCATGTGCTTGCTTTGTTTGTTTTTAATTTAATGGTTACTGAAATATACTCGAGAGTTACATAACAGAGGTCCATTTACATAAGTTTCATTTTAACTCATTTTCCTTTTTTTTTTTCTGAAGGCCCTAATATTGATAGAGATAGCAGGATTATATTCAAGAGTAAAAATAAAGAGAGAGAGTTCCTCTGTACTATTACTGGAATAGCCAATAGAAATGATGGATATTCATGTGATACAATAAAAACATTCAGCATATTTTCATAAGAGAAAATGTCTGATTTACCCTTTAGTTCCTTTGTACTCAGTAAATTCTTGCTGATAAAAGATTTAGGTTATTACCACGTAAAACACCTCAAACAACACCTATAATATCAATGTATATAGGAATAGTAATGATGACGAAATTCTCTGGATGTCATGAAACTGTTGTTAAAAGCAAACCCCATTGGACAAGTGTATCTGATTTCATCCCCTATTGTTCTCTCCACACCTCTCTGCTAGAACCTATTACAACTTTCCCCAGAGTTCAATCCTCAAATGTTGTCTCATGTCTGAAATAAAATGATAACACAAAACATATTTCAGTTTTCAGTGAACCTGTATTGGGTGCTCTGAGATGCTGTAGGGCCCAGCTGTCTATGAGTCTAGCCAAGGAACATGAGGTTACAGCTGGATTCTTTTATAAATTCCTTGACCCAGGAAGTAGGATGTGAAATGAAGACCCTCCTTGGGCTCTGGCTATAAATTTGAGTAGCTTCCTTATTCCCACATCCTCTTCCTCTGCAAATTATTATAAGAGCAGGAAAGAGTCCAAAATAATGGCTTAGAACTAAGACTGGAAGGAAACTCCAAGTTTCCTTTCCTTTTGACCTGCTCAAAGTCCCCCTTCACTTTTCCCAAAATAGATCAAATATATGAGAGAAGACAGAGGAAGAGTATCAAAGAGAAATTATAGACGAACCAAGCCTTCTACTTCTGTAGTCAAATTAATGATCTTGTCCTTGATCTTGACTCATCATTGTAGAAGGAAAGGAAAAGAATCTTTTAAGTCTAGCAAGGACCAAAAGATTTTTTTTTTTTTTTGCTCATTAGATGCTTGAATCATTTGGAAATTTATTATAACTCAACATTTTAAGCCCATTAGCAAAATCACCTGGGCCAGTAAGCATTGTAGCTAAAGCATGTCAGGGATGAATCATTGCCAACCAAAAACCCAGTTGGCAGAAAAAGCCAATTTTCAACAGCTCTGACAGCGTAAAGCAGGAGGCATGTTTGACAAGATGCTGCATATTAATTTAAAAGGCTTTAGCATCTGGTTAGGTAATACCTGCTGTGGCAAACACTCCCAGGCACACAAAAGAGGATTCAAGCTGAATATTTAAATCTCCCCCAAAAAA